>NW_023494524.1:171734-300219 GCF_011100635.1 Trichosurus vulpecula | reverse complement strand
AATCATTTGAATATAGTTTGATGTCATATTATGACAACAGAACTCTGATAGGGAGTCACTTAGGCTACAGGGTCCTATTGTCCAGAGAAACACTGAAGCAAAACAGTTTGTAATGTGTTGCGTCAAAAAGATGAAACTTGTATCTTTGATTGGATGAACCCTTGACCTATTTCAGGGGCCTTGAGTCACCCTTAAGCTACTTGAGATAGTTAATGTTTGAACGTCCCACCAATTTGTGGTGCCAATAAAGAACCTCCCTCTACTCCACTGCACCTGAGCTTTACCCAAGCCTGGTGTTAATAAGGAATCCCAAGATCTCATGTGTTGGGAGTTTCCAGCCTCGCAACCAACTCGGGGTTCCCCCCAAGACACACACCTTTGCCTAGCAAAGGGCCTGATCTCGCTGACAATGTATGGGGTGGTAGCCGAAAGGTGGTGAATGACTCTGAATTTTATTTTAGCAAGCAGCATTTTTATATCTTTAGTGACATAGGTACATTCTTGGTTATGTGGATGAAAGAACAGGTAAAATCAAGACACCTTGGTACTAAGACCGCCCCAACTCCGCCTGCTCTCCTCCCCTTCTCTTCCAACGCTAACCTGAAGCTCTCTGAGGGCAGGCAGTCCAGGTAAAGAACTGGAAGTTCCATGTGCTCTGGCAAGCCCAGTCAGAGAGCCAGAAGTTCCATGTGCTCAAGCAGGTCCGGGCAAAGACCTGGACCTGCAGGCAAAGACCTGGAGGCAACAAAGGTGAGACCCCTCCTCCTGGCTCCACCCATATCTGAGAGCCCTGAGTTTATCTCAGCAGGCCCCAGGGTGTGGAGGTCGGAGGAGGGCAGGGCTCGGCTCTAACTCGGCCCATAACACTCATGTGAGTCTGATTAGGAATGATTCCTTCTCATTCACTAACGCCTTACTCAACTAAGCCTATTTTTAGGGTATATAAACTTGCCACTCAACCTCAACTTTGAAGTGTTTTCTGACACATCTCCTTATCCCCCATCTTTGGTGAGTTTCTCATGTTCCTGGGAATCATCTGCCTGTTATTATCGTATAGTTTGTATGTACATGCTTTCTTTATTGGCTTGTAGAGGCCATGTAACTATAAAATTTGCCACTGAATAATTTTCAGAAACTCTAGAACCCAGATAATTCCTTAAACCTGAGCTTGGAGAGTCCATATAAATACTTTTTTTCTCTGCCTCTTTCCTAAACTGTTACTTGGTTTGCTAAGTATGTATTTTGCTTCTCCATCTTTCTGCTTTCCTGTCTACCCTTCTGTCTGCTTGTCTTTCTACTTTTATCTCCCTAGATATCTATGGAAAAATGTCTCCTTTCTGAGTTTATGTGTTATGATTACTGCTACTAAGGAGTCTATGTGGTTAAACCTGAAAATTTGGTTAAAGGAAACAACAGAGCTAGGTGATAGAAAAATCCATGTTATTTATTATTTTCCCTTAAAGCATAGCTAGGCTAGCTTACTTGTACATACAAGGAGTCAGAGTATAAACTCTGACTGCCTGAACAAAGCAATGAGAAAACTTATATATGTTATTTTAGCAGAGCTAGCCAGCCTGTATTACCTCATTTTTTATGACCCCCATGTATGTTTAACCATGATACAAGAAGAGGATTTTCCTTAATGGAATAGAGTTGTAAAGGTTGTTGACAAAAAGTCAGTTGAAACTACAGCCCAGCGTCTCTGTGTCTCATTACATTCCATAACATAGTATATACCTGTAGAATATTAAGCAAGGTAATCTCTCTTGGGATTAGGGTAATGTCCTTAATGATCTGGCCTTGTTGACAGAAGTAAGGGTATTTCCTGAGCAAACTTTTAGAGAGAACAAAGAAGTCCACGTCCTGGATCTTCATCCAGTTACTCATTAAATCAGGCTCTGGGTCTACTTAAAATTAAAAATTATATAAAATAGTATAATATTTTCCACAATGTTCAGAGAGAAATAGGACCTTCTTTTCAGCACTACTTATCCATCAGTGGTCACCCAACAGTAACTGTGGCTCCAAGAAGCAGTAGCATACCAAACATTTTACATAATGTAATCTATTAAATTATTTTAGGTTATAAAAGTTCAAACAAAAAAAGAGAGATTCATAATCCCATGATTCTTTCAATGTCATAAAAGTTAAATTAACTTAGTTAAACAGAACCATAATCTTATACATCCTCTAAGGAAACAAACTTAGTTAAACAGACTGCATAAATATACTGTCAGGTTATAATAGTAGTTTTAATAGTAGTTATAATAGTAGTTTTAATCAAACTACATTTAGAGCATACACAATTTTTTGCATCCTATGAGATAGGTGTAACAATTAAAATAAGGTACACTGAGGAACAAATTTCTGAATGCAATTTTTTGGTAAAGCATAAATCTACCAATAAATAGGATCTTAGCTTCCCGGGGGGATCTTTTATAGTTTTGTGGAGTACAGACTAATGAACATAACAAGGTAGGTAAAATCATGTTTGAGGACAACATAATTACATATGAGCTGAGGTGTAGAGAATAATATGATTGGTTAGAAGTTTGATAATGAGTGGCTAGCAATAATCCCTTCTTTTCTCTTTGTGAGTAAGAAATATTCATTGTTTGGTAATAATATAAGTCATGACTTTGGGGCAGATAATCAGATATCACTGAAGAACAACTTGGTGTTTCAAAGATTGTAGGTCTGATTGATTTATGGTAAAGTGTATCTGCCAAGGTCAGCTAAATTTCTTGAGGCAAGAACAGAACTAGAATAGCAAGGGAACTGTATTTTTTAACTTAACTTATTACTGACAAATTGAATTGTGATGTAAATTCAAAGACAGAGACCCATGACAAGTAATTGTAGGATAAAAGCACTTACATAACAAAATAATTATAAGATTAATAGGAAATCAATATGTAATCAATTTTGATCATTTCAATGGTTTTGTCAAGCTCAATAATCTTCTAATTAGGAAAAATGGAACTCAATCCTAAAAAGTAAAAATATTTTGATCATAGAGGTGTCTTTTCTTTGATTACATAGTTCTAAACTGATGTGTTCACATTACAATTTGGCAGACACTTCTTTAGGTATCTATAAACATTAGGAAACATTGAGGCAGTACAATAATTATTATCAATATTACTAGTTTAGGATTTTGTTTTGTTGTTTCAGTTGTCTCTAATTCTTTTTGATCCCTTTAGGGGTTTTATTGCCAAAGATGCTAGAGTGGTTTGTAAATTTTTTCTCCAGCTCCTTTTACAGATAAGGAAAATGATTCAAACAAGGTTAAGTGACTTGTTAAGTGTCGCACAAGTAATAAATTTGAGGTTTCATTTGAATTTGTGTATTTTGGCTATAGATATGGTGTTCTGTTCGCTGTATTACCTAGCTATTTAGTGTGATAACCAAGTGCAAATGCACATTCAATTAATTTGTTTAAACTTTGGTCTTAGCTGTTTAGGCTAGATAGATATTTCCATTTTTAACCGAAAATTTTGCATTGTGCTTTAATGAAGGTGGTTCTGGAGAGTTTTTTCTGCTAATGGATCTGTTTCTGTCATCGTCAAATTACTTGTGGCTGTTTCCTACATAATGTTGCTAAAATGATGGTAGTGGTATGATTTAAGAGAATTTAGTTGGGTCTAGTAGTACATATTAAATTTTGTACTCTAGTAAGTAGTTCATGTGGTGAAAAGTAGTGTGGATACTATGGAGTTGTTTATTAATAGCAGCGATTTAAGAAAGACAAATTAGGAACAGATAATTCATTTCAAAGTTAGAGAAGTTGTTATTCTTTTCTTGAAGTCATTATAGACAGTGTTTCAGGGAAGGATGTAAAAAATGTTAAAGTGTTTTAAAAATATTTTTAAATGTAAGAATTCATATATGCTTATAAACTTAAAATTTAAGAATATTTAATAACTTATTATGTTTTTCAGTTTTGTTCTTAACTTCAGGATTAAAATTTTAAATTTAAGTATTATCTTGGATTACATTTTTACTTGTTCTTTTAGGAATAAATTGTAGAGTAATAGATATTAGTTTTTCAAGAATAGTGGTATAATTTTTGTTTGATTTACCATTTTATAAAAACAAAAAATTTATGTAAAATTGAAGTTTAATTCTTTTGCTTTTAGTGGATATTTCCTCTAATTTTCTTTATTCTCAGTATATTTGTTTTTAAACTTTTAAATTTTTCCTATTTTAATTTTAATTTTTCAAAGTAGTTGTATACAAGTTGATAAATAGACCCTTTTTTTGTTCGTTAGGTAAAATATTTTCAATATTTTTTTTCAGTTTGGTTTCTTTCTTCTGTTAGTTTTTTCTTAAAATGTTTTTTTCTTTCGTTTTAGCCACGCCTCTTTTCCTGTAACGTATCACTTCATCCGGGTCTTTATTTGACTCTCTTCCTGTTTTGTCCTTCTGTGAAGATATTCTTTATTTTGAGTTTTGTCGTTCGATTATGACCATTTTACCGAAGAAGGCGCCTCCACCATCAGCAGATGGAGAAAGCAGTCCAGATGGTGAATCAGTGGGATGTAATGTTAAGCAGGTTGGTCCAGACCGAGAAGGACATGGTGCTGGTCCTTCCGCAGGAGTGAGACCTCGATCTTCACCACCACCCGCGCTGCCACGGTGGGCTCCCGGTGGGGGTGGCCGAGGCGGAGTATCTGTGGGCTCGCTATCGCAAGCCTCGCCACCTCCGGGACCACCCGGTGGAGCTGGTGCCAATGTTATTACAGGGGATGGACTGGTCCTGGGCTCAGTGGGAGGCCCAGCCGGCTGCTGTTCGGGTCCAGGCCTTAGTAAAAGGCGACGTCAACAGACTAATACCTGCAGTAATTCGAGTCCACTGGGAAGCTCAGAGCGAGATGAAGGCGGTGCAGGGTACAACAGCGAGGACGAGTACGACGCTGCAGCCTCACATATTGAGGCCGTGGACCCCGCTACTATGGAACAGGTAGTGTAGCACTCTCCATTTCTCTAATGATTGAACATTTACAAAAATAGTCACCACAATATACTACTTTAAATTTTCTCATTACCACTAATACCCTTACACCCAAACCTTTTCTTTTATGTAATATTCCTGTTCCTCTCTTCACAACCTGTTCCTCCACTTCATTCATCACTTAACCTTTATTTTTAAAAACTTCAAGAACTTGACCGCAACCAAAACTATTGTGACATAAATCGGTGATCTTCTGATTTACCAGAACCACTTGGCAAATGAACTCCTTTCACCCCAAATTTTCTGCCCAGGCCTCACAAACCTCCCGCACAAAACGCCCCCGAACTTTTTACATACACTCTCATGAACTTCACAACCACAACACATACTTATTCAGCTACAAATGAGGTAGAAAAAAATTACATGAGAAATACTTAAAATTTCACATATTCACACTCATATGCGTTTCATTTACTTTCATTACTTTTGCTTCCCATTTTAAAGAAATCATGTTTTTCTTCCTTTCTTCTTACCATTACCTTGCTTGCAAAAACTAACACACAAACCCTCAAAATTAACAAAAATTAAAGTAAGCTACAAAACTATGAAATTCTTTTTAACACCTCTCCTCCCCTTACCTTAAAGAATAATATGGTTTAAAGGAACTCCTAGATGGCACAGTGAGTAGAACACCACCCTGAAGTCAGGAGGATGACCTGAGACCAAATCGAGCCTCAGATACTTCAGGCTAACCATGTGACCTTGGGCAAGTAACATAACAACAATTGTCCTACCTTCCCCCCTCCAAAAAGAATAATATAATTTCATTCTTTGCAGTGTTCGCATTGCTGTCAATAATCCCATCACCACAAAAACAAAAAGAAATCCCATTGCATAAGTATGCTTTCTTTCTCAAGAACAAAAAAAAAATTTAACTGTTCCATAACCTCATAACACTTTCATCCGCTACCAAAGATTTTCATTTTCATAAAACATTGCTCTTCCATTTCCACCACTTACTAATTATGAAACTTTAAACAAGTCATATCCATTCTCTTGGCCTCGCCCTTCCTTGTAGTTATTCATTCAATCGTTGGGCCAACTTTCTGTAAGCCCACTTAAAATTTTCTTGACCAAGAAACTGAATTGGTTTGACATTTGCTTCTCCAAATGAGAAAAATGAATTGACTTACCCACATTCATACAACTTTGGTAACTGTCTAAGGACAAATTTCAGCTCATGAGCATAATTTCAGACCCAGAACTTTTATCAATGGTGCATCTACAAGCCTTCAAGTCTTGTAGCTGTTAACATACACACATGATAGTATATGTGTAAGTACTCTAACCTCAGTTAGGAGGTGAATAAACTGTTTTTCCCAAAACTACAATTTTTGATAAATACAGACATAAATTTCCCAAAGTATTGTACAACAAGCCTCAAAATATGTAGAAATAATAAACCACTGGGACCCTTTCACTTAAGTCTCATGATCTGGGGATTCTTTATAAAAACTCACAGCCCAAAAAAATTCCAAGGCTCTGTAAATTCATTATCCCAGCCAAAAACTCTTCAAGATTTAAAACAGTATGGAAAATATGTGGGCAGACTTATTGTCCTATGTGTTTCAACTAGCACTTACTACCAGTCCCAATTTCGGGATTATGATTTACCTGTATGTACTTTGCCAATCTTCCAGTTACATTTCAATCAGAGATACTTCTAACACTTTAGATAATGTGCTTAGTGTCCCTATTTTCCCTGAACCAAAGCTTTCGTGATGTATAACAAAGCCTTCTTCACCTCACTTCTCAGGTCAGTCTCCAGCTGCCAGGGAGGAGAGACTCTATTTACAAGACCTAATAATTATTGCGAGAAAGAGAAAGTTACAAAAACTCAAATCTAAAACTGACTCTTAGACAACTCCTTGATTTAGCTGACAGTAAGGTAAGGAAAGAAGTCTTGATCAGTTTTTGTCAGTTAGGTACATTAACTTCAGTGTGGAACACTTATATAAGAGTGACAGTCTCACATCCGAAAGAGTTTAAAATCTACTTTGAAGATGATACATTTTCATAGATGAGTAAATATAGACTAATAAATAATAAATGTCAATGACAGACATACAGTGTTCCAGGCTGGAGAGACAGCAAGAGAAAATGCCTATCCAAGACATATAATATTAGGTTCACTTCATTTGTCATAAGTTGTTCAGTTTTTTGATCATGTCCAATTCTTTGTGGTCCCTTTTGCGGTTTTTTTGGCAAAGACACAGCCACTTTCTTCTCCACCTCATTTTTTAGGTGAGGAGACAGTAAGGGACTAGCTCAGGGTCCCACAAACAAGTGTCTGGATTTGAACTCACGTCCTCCTGATTTCAAGTTCAGCATCTTGCTGATCTTGGCAACAATGAAGTTCCTCTACACTCTAAAGGGTCCTCTGTCCCAAGATTTTGCCTTGATTAGATAATTGGAATGCCTGAATCTTGGGTTAGAGCACCTAGCTGCTATTCTGATTACTGCTTCTTGTTTTAGCAAGAACACTGGTTCCAGAAAGCCCTGAGAGATAACAAAGGTTTTGTTATCAAGCAGATGAAGGAGGATGGAGCTTGCTTATTCAGAGCCTTTGGTGAGTTTTTTCACTTCCGGGCTTTTGCCCTTTGACTTGGACCACTATGTGAAAACTGGCACCCAAAAAATGAGTACAAGGGAAACTAGACCAGGAAAGGAGAAACTCAGCCCTAACCCATTTCTTACATAGTACTATCTGTATGGTTTTGTTGTAAGATTATTTTTCAGATGAGGTTTTCAACTACTATAGGGAGAATCTCATTAAACTTAAGTTTCTGGCTCTACTGCCTGTTCACTGGTCTGCAACTGAAATGGATTGTAACTTGGCTTTTCCTTTAAGGGCCCATCCTTTGTAAACAATATGTAATCATATACAAGAATAGGATCTACCTAGTATGTGAACAAGGAAAACTTGTAATGACCTTAATTCTGGCCTTTGTATGTTTACCATTAACACACATATAATTTCATTCCATTAGGGAGTAATGGAATGGTGGAACACACACCAGGGTGTGCCTTGTTGTCCTTGTTGTTCAGTTGTTTTCAGTCAAGTAGAACTATCCATGACCCCAATTGGAGTTGTCTCGGCAAAGATACTGGAGTATTTCCCTAAACCATTTTACAGATGAGGAAACTCACAGTTAAATGAGTTGCCTAGGGTCACACAGCTAGTAGATGTCTGAAACCAAATTTGAAATTTGACTCGGATTTTTTGACATAATAATTTTATTTTTGTAACTCTAAATTGTTTTCCAAAACAGGTATACCATTTCATAGTTCTATCAGCAACATAGCAGTTCATGTTTTCCCATAATTCCCCCAGCATTGATTCGTGCCATCTTTTGTCATCCATTTGCAAAGTATAAGATTAAACCTCAGGATTGTTTGGGGTTTCATTTCTCTTATTAGTGATTTGGAACATTATTTTATGTAATGGTTAATAGCTTTCAGTTCTGTTGAGAATTGTTTGCATGGATAATACAGAAATACATTTTCACATGACTTCATATTTATAATGGGTATTACATTTCTTGCCTTCTCAGTGGATGGGGAAAGGGTGAAAGGAGAGAAAGAATTTGGAACTGACAATAAATTTTTTTAAAAAGAATATTTAATCACACTCTTTTCCTATTTACTTATTGGAGAACACCTTATCTCAGGCCTGCACAATCTCTAGCCTGCCAAATGATTTTGGGTGGCCAGTGAAAAATGTAAAGGAAAACATTCTGTGCATTTTCACACGCCATTCAAAATCTTTTGGTATGCTATGGGCAGCAGGTTATACAGGCCTAGCTTATGGTCTTATATGTTATATATATGTAAATGTATACATGTCAATTATATATTTACTTTGGCTATATAGTAGCTTTTCATTTTCAGGTAATGAAAGTTTCATGTTACACTTTCTCTTTTCTCTCTATCATACTTGGTGATATCATCAGCTTTCATGAATTCAGTTATTATCTTGGTGATGATAACTTTAAAATCTACTTATCCTGCTGTTCGATTAAGCTAGGTTAGGTTCAGATTCTCACCTGCGATATGACACACTCCTAATGGAATAGTGCTTTTTATTAAAAGACAGAGGCGATATTACATTGGATTACAACAACAACAACAACGCAGCTAATCACAGCAAAAGTGACAGACATAAAAAACAATACATTAATACATCACCAATTCAGGGGGGGTTTCCAGCACCTAATCCTTCAAAGCTGGGAGATCCCGGGCTACAGCTCGATCAGGGCCCAGGCAAAGTATCCTCTCCATGGGTGAGATCTCAATGAGACTCACCCACATGGCGACTTAAATAAGGCCTCAAACAAAGAAAGTTCACCCCCCGATGTTCCCACTAGGAGGGATGCCAACCCTTACAATGGGGTTTCCTGAGATATCATTCTTGGGCGCTGGCTAGGCCCCCAAGACAGCAGTTTCTCCAAATGTTTAACCTAAAGAATGTTAATTATCCTCTGCTCAAGGCTTATCACATCTCCAAGTAGGAGAGTCCAGAGATTTGTAGGCCTATAATATCTCCAAGCAGGACAGTCTGAAGGTTAGAATGTGCAGGGCCTAGACTGTAATATTTAGGATCTTACACACACAGACACAGATACCCACAGACACCCACAGACACACACACAGTCTCTCTCTCTCTCTCTCTCTCTCTCTCTCTCTCTCTCTCTCTCTGATTTATCATTCATTCGGCCTTAAGTTCTGACATATTTAAGTGTAGGCCATGAAAATTTGGGGGATCATTTTTGTATACATTTGTTTAATTCAAAAGAACATGTAACAATTACACAGACGTAAAATTACAAGTACTATAAGAAAGACTAGACTAAATGCGAGGGTAATTTGCTGCAACTATATCAGTTGGTATTCGATGTTCGTTGAGTGCTCTTTGATTATTTTCCGATAGTTGCTTAAGCTCTGAAGAGGAATTCAGTATGGAAGTTAGAGGATTCAGTGACAAGTAAGTAGAGGGTAAAGGCAAAGGTTAGGGTACCCAATAAAGGGTTACATTATCCACTTGATCAAGAGAAAATGTAAAAAATGATCATTCTGCCAATGGAGACAAGACATACCTGTCAAACATCCAGCAAAAGGGGTTGCTGGAGACAATGCAGACACACTGACCAGAAACTTCATATAACATAGAAAAAAATAGATAGGGGATACAGAGTAAGGTCACATAGATTAGAGGAATGGTTTAGCAGACAGGTCTCCATCTGTGGCATGGCCATTCCATGTATAAGTCCATGATTGCAACTAATACAGTCACTTAGAAAGCAAAGTAATTAGAACAAAAGGGATAACATGGAAGTTACACATTATATCAACAGAGGACACCTTGAAATGCCTAATAGTGCCAATACATGAATTGCTAGTACATTTAGAGCATACTGTAGTATTTGATATCCAGTGATCTGGGGGTATATAGTCTTTGAATACAACATTCCATAGTTGGAAGTATCCTCTCCATAACAGTTTTGGGGCATTTTCTTTTTGTAATAACATATACATATTTTCCATAGAACACTGGGTCCAATTAAATGGCAAGGAAACGTTAGTATAGGCATGTAAGGTAGCAAGAGTCGAGGCATTAAAAACAGTCAAAAAACTTGTTTCTGATAATTTAGAGTAGGTTGGTGGAGTAGGATCGTCATGGGCAGACACTGAGCATTAATAATTAAAGCTTGGGATACATCCTGTCCAGCACTGCAGTCTGTTGGAAAGGGTCTCAAGATCTGTAGAATCTGCTATGCCCAAACCTGTCCCTGCTCCACCAAGCAAAGTGTCATACCAAGCATCAAGCACATGATTTCAGTGGAGGAAAAACAATATTATAATGTAGCATTAATTTTTGCATACTCTGGGTTACATTAACTCAGCTATTGTGGACTCTGACTATTGAAGAGGGGTGTCTTAGTGGTTGGGCACATGTTATAAAACTGAGGTAATCCACCCACCAGACAAGGTTAACAATATCAGTGGTGCTAAAACACAATAATGCACCAGAATAGCAAACTAATACAGCATTATTTTCCCCTTTCAGCAATAATGTTGGCAGCCTTTGGCCTCTATGTGGGCTTACATTTTTGTTAGGAGCCCATTCATTTTTCTATCAGACCTGCTGCTAGTGACATATGGGGATATGGGGATACGATATATCCATTCAATATTGTGCTGCTGGCAATATAAGTCTATGTCTTTTTCTTTAAAATGTGAGCCACTGTCACTTTGGATCTGCATAGGGGGTCCAAGCACAAGCACTTCATTTTCCCCTTAAAGAGATGGGACCCAAAATCATTTGGGGTAAGGGACGAAGGTCTCAGCTTCTGGAACTGCTTCATTCTGAGAGAGTATGTAGAGCTGGCCCTGCCTCCCAGAGTCCCTCAGTCAAGGAGTTGTATCCATAGCCAGTGTCTGGAACTTGGTTGATCCCATGTCCAGGGGGTCATGGATCACAGCCTTGGACAGAGGTTGGTATTTAGCTTGAGTGGTCATCTGCAAGTGGAGTACACTGAGCCTAGAAGAAACAAATCTAACTAAAAGTGGGGTGAATATAGATTAATAGAAATTTGGTTGAACTATCAATTTTCAAATCAAGTTACATAACTTTTCTGTCTTCTAAAATACTTCCTCATACTCTCTCAAACATACTTAAATCATCTGCAAGTGGATCCAGAACAACTTTCTAGGGACAAGAGGGGCTTGGATAACTCCCATTTGTCCCTGGGCCTTCTATCTGCCTTTCATATTTCCAATCAAACATTTATTCATCTTTCCAAATCTTTCAAGTCCACTATTCAGGTTTCCTTTATGTTTCAACCACAAGACAAAATAGCTCATAAGTTAGTACTTTTTACTGACATAACTGTTTGTACTGGAATCCCATTCCAGCTTAAATAAATCAAAGAGGTTATTGACCAACCTCACAGATTGATGGAATGACTACAAAAACAGAGTAGGCCTTCTGAAGATCACAAAAAGACTTTTTAAACATATCTTCTAAAAGTGTTTCCCCTTTTAAAACAGTTTTAAAATTTATCCTGATGTTAAAAAATACCCATTAAACTTTTCTGAAGAAAATTACTTGAAAACTTTTAAAATGATAGCTTTCTTTTTCACCTTAAAGCAAAAAATAACCTTTAAAATTAAGATTCATTAAAGCTAAGTAGGTGTAAATTGTCCTTAAGTAACATAAATTCCCAAAGTATCTTAATGAACAACATTTCTAGTTATTGCAAAATTCCTAGATATCACTAAGTTTCTTAGTCAAAAAACGTGTTGTAATGAAATCTCATATTGATAACAGTAAGACACTGATCACACGAAAAATACTGCTGCTTTCAGAATCCTTTTCAACAAAGGGAACATCTTAAGATGAGTCTTAAGCAGTTTGCATAAATTTCTGCACATATTCTAATTATAGAAAATAATATTAGATTGCCCAGTAAGGTAACACCAAAGAACTCATAACATCAAAGAACTTTTACTGACTACTTGCTGTGATCATAGAAGTCTGCTATAGAAGGAAAAAAGCAGGGACATGTGACATACAGGATAAAAACATCCTTGGCTTTGTTTAAACTCATATATAGTTATGGTTCTCCAGTTATCCAGTGTGTATTTTCATAGCTAAACTCAGGAATAGTCAGATCGGAAATATTCCTTTTCAAAAGAACACAAGAAGGAAACTGAGTCAGGAGGATCCCATCCTAGGTTGAGGCTAAGATTGTCCCCTCAGCTTTTTCCCAAATGCAGCCCTCCACCTGTTAACAGTACAGGATAACATTACCTTAGCTGTGACATTTCTTTTCAGGTACTGATTTAATGCAAACAACTATACCCAAATCCAAATTCAAAACAAAATTAGTTATGGTCCCCAGTGCCTTTCGCCTTAAACAGCAAGTTTCACCAATCACAGCTTAGAGCCAGATACAGTTGCTTTTCAATAAGCAAAAGTCTTAATCCTTTCTATCTATTGTACATAAACTTGAGACTTCTCAGCAAGCTAAGTTCATTATTGTATCAACAACACAGCTAGCAGCTTCTATGTGGGTGTAATATTCATCAACAACCAGCACCCAGAAAGCTGCCAACACAGGTCTTTTGATCTGCTTTACTTAAGGAAAGCAACGTTAAGGGGTTAACAATATTACTTTAATCCAGCATACAAATACCATTCACCTGGTTCAGGGGGAAAAGCCAGCACCCTGAATTACAAACCAAATACAATTCATAGTTATCAACATCTGGGTGTTCAGCCAGGAAGCTCATTAGAATGGCTGACCCAGATTCACACACCACTCCTGCTGTGGCTCAGAACTCAGAGTGAGAATGCGAACCTTTGTGCTTATATATAATGTTCAGGGCCAGAGGGCCCTGAAATCATGCAGGCTGGGCGTGGAGAAGCTCCCCACCCCCAATATCACATCAGATACAAATCAATGGCTCCCAATTGTCTCAGTGCTGAGAAATACAAAAACATCCCACTTTATCTGCCCCATTGAAACAAAGGCCAGAATCATTAAAGGTCAACAGCAAAAAGTCCCACCTTAATTACTATTACAGTTATTTAGGACCTAATAAATCCAACAAGTTCTTTTCCTGGGCTTGATGACCTAGCCCATACAAATGGTTTCTAGAGTTTTGGCAATTTGCAAAATAAGGAGAATATACCAGGATCCCAGGAAGGGGTTAATAGAAAAACTTTGGGCCTATTTGCTATCCTTTGCTGTTTTCTCTGAGCACACTTACTCAAGGTTGATCCAAAGTCACAACAAACCTAGAAATGAAACTTAAATAAAATTTTAAAATCTACAGTAGTTTTGGACATAATTGTTATCAATATCAAATTGGTGCAGCAGATTAGCTTACAAATAGAACTTTAGTAGGCCTTGTAAAAAAAACATACAAAGGATTTTACAAAATATTTCTTCATAAAAAATATTTCCCTTTATACAAAAACAAAACTGGGTACTTCATGATTTCTTAAATTAACTTTTAGATTAAATTAACATTTAGATTATAAAAGAAATTGGTTTTCTGATGATACAGATGATACAGTTGTTTACCAAGTTATGTAACAAGGAAAATTTTAAGAAATGCCTCAATACCTTAACAATTATCATCTATTTAAACTATAAAACCAAAACCAATTAATTACCATTCCAGTGGCTTTACCTCAGTCAGATGTGTTCCCAAATTGCCTTATGCTGAGAATTGTTTATCTCATCCTTATTGACATAAATCTCATATTGAAGAAAATCCACATAAAGTTAATGAATATGAAGCAATTATATTTAACTTGAAACAGTTTACATTCAGATAGCATTTATTTTATGCCAAGCATTGTGCCAAGTATTTTCACAGTCATGTGACTCCCATAATATCTCTGGGAGTGAATTCCACCACCATCCCCTTACTGAACAATAAACTAGAGTAAATAGAATTTTCTTGGGGCTATATAGTTAATAAATTTGTCAATGCCAAATAACAATGTGCACCCCTTTTTTTAATTATTAATTTAATTATTATTTAATTATTAATTAATTATTAAGACATTTGTAAGTTCCAATCCCATTATTCTTGGGGAAGTTTTACAAACAGTTTGGAATCACCTATTATAAAGTAGCATCACTAGTTTTACACAATTTCCCATCTTTTAGTTTCAACAGAATTCAGTTCTGGCTCACAAGTCACTCAAGTTTTACAATGTAGGATAATTTTGCTACAGTTTGACTAAGCCTCACCCCCTTTTTCTTTTCCCAGGTGGGGGAGGGTAACTCAAATTCCCTACCATTACTCTCTTCCCTTATCTAATCTGGGATGAGAGGAGTTTTCAGCTGCTCAAACTTTCTTTTGCAGCCCTGGCTCTGTCAGAGACAGTATGGCAGGATAAGAGATCTTAATGATTGTAACTTTTACTCAGGTAAGCTTCACTTTTGTGTACACTCCTAAAAAACTTTGTTTTCAAATTATGATCGACACATTTCACTTAAATCTGATGGGAGAAGCTTCCCGCTTTCTTTCTTATCTCTCTTCATATTCCAGATTTGGCCAGAATTGGGATGGAGGGAGAAAGGAAGAGCATTGTTTTTTCCAACAACTTTCCAAAAGTTTCCAAACCTTTTTACTTTCAAAACCTCTATTCACACATGCCTCCTCTTTCCTACATGCCTAAACTTTCTAGCCTTTCCTTTCTGGTGGATTTTGATTAAAGCCCCTTTAAAACTTCACATACCTTATTTCTTTCTAGTTCTGACCTGACACTTTTCCTACCCTTGTCTTTTCCATTATATAACCTAAGCAACAAAACATTTCTCTCTCTTTCTCTCTCTCTCTCACCCACACACTCCTCTGAAGAGACTGGAGTCAGGGAGGGAAAGAGAGATAGTGAACATTACAGGGTGGCAGATTACACACTTCACACAGAAACAAACTGACACAGAGAACACTGACAGGCAGAAATGACAGAAAACACAGAGAGGATTTTTAGGAGTACTTTGCATACCACAGCACAAATCCTGTTCATGGCGCCAATTATGTTCGATTAAGCTAGGTTAAGTTTGGATTTGCACCTGTGATATGACATACTCCCAATGGAATAATGCTTTTTATTAGAAGACAAAGGGAATATTACACTGGATTACAACAACAACAGCAACACAGCTAATCATAGCAAAAGCCAAAAAGACAGAGAAAACAACACATTAATATATCACCAATTTGGGGGGTTAGGGGCTCCAGCACCTAATCCTTCAAAGCTGGGGGATCCCGGGGTACAGTTCCTGAGTGGGAAAACAGTCCCAGGCAAAGCATCCTCTCCATGGGTGAGATCCCAAAATGACTCACCCACATGATGACCTAAGTCCTTGAACAAAGAAACCTCACCTCAGATGTTCCAGCTGGGAGAGGAGTCAACCCTTACAATGGGGTCTCCTGAGATATCATTCTTAGGAGCTATCTAGGCCCCCAGGACAGCAGTTTCTCCAAATGTTTAACCTAAAGAATGTTAATTATCCTTTGCTGAAGGCTTATCACATCTCCAAGTAGGAGAATCCAGAGGTTTGTAGGCCTATCATATCTCCAAGCAGGAGAGTCTGAAGGTTAGAACGTGCAGGGCCTAGACTGTAATATGGAGGATCTTATCCATATACATGTGTGTGTGTATGTATGTGTGTATATATATGTGTATGTACATATATATGTATATGTGTGTGTGTGTGTGTATGCATATGGACATAATGATTTATCATTCGCCTGCCCTAACCTCTCTGCCAACCTCTATACACATCTCCAGCTTCATAGTAGACATCACAAAGTAGATGTCCAACAATTTAACTCATTATCTTTCCCCCTAAGCCAATTGCCTCTTCCAAACCTCGCTTTTACTATTGAGAGCACCCAAACTCACAAATTAGGTGTCATTCTCACCTCTTCATAATCTCTCATATTCAGTCTTTTGGCTGTGCCTGTCAGTTTTATCTTTCACATCTCTTGAACTCACCCCTTTTCTCCTTCTGAAGTCCTGGTACTAGTCCCTTGTCACCTTATACCTGGATTATTGCAATAGCTAGTCCTAATTCAATCCATTCTTCACACTGCTGTCCAAATGTTTTTCCTGAAGGTACAATCTTGTCATTCTCTTACTCAATAAATTCCAATGGCTCCCTATTTCCTGCTGGATCAAATGTGGAATTCTTTGTCAGACTTTCCAGTCTTCTTTCTTATTACTTACACCCTGCATTGTGTGTGGTTATTCCCCATACCTGGAATGTTCTGCTTCTTCATCTGCACCTACTAGCTTCATTGGCTTCCTTCAGATCCTACCCTATAATTCCACATTCTACAGGAAACATTTCCTCATCCCTCTTAATTCTAGTGCCTTCCCTCTGTTGATTATTTCCCATTTATCCTGGCTATAGTTTGTCTGTAAATAGCTGTTATCTTGTTTTCTCCCTTGTTAGACTGTGAACTCTGAGTCTTTTGCCTTTCTGTGTGTCTCCAGCACTTAGTATAGTGGCTGGCTGATAATAAATATTTAATAAATATTTATTAATTGACTCCCTTGGTGGAATTTTTCCTCCATTGGCCAGATTGAAGATGTGAATGATAGAACAGCACAGCAATATGATCGGAGTAGTCTGAGTGTATTGTGTGCCCAATTAAATTATTTGCTCCATATATATGGGTCCTCATTTATGACATATTTCAAACATCTTATTTGATCAAGAATACAGTTTGATCGAGAATAAAAATGTCATAGTAGCTAGTAGCAATATTAGCCATCTCTAGGTATACAAAACATCATACTGGCAATTTAACAGATAATTTTATTAATAAAACATTAAGTGCCTAAGCTTCAAGGATAGCTGCAAAACACCTGGATTACCTTTGTCCACTTTCATCCATGTTGTCTACCACAGTGTTCACAGTAAATCACAATTATATTCAAAGTTTGCACCAGTAATATTTTCTCACAGCCTTTGCCAAGTATACAGCATGTCCAAAATCATACAAAAGATCCATAAGGCATAATATATCTACTTCAGTCATATTTGCTATATATAGTTTTAATATCAAATTAGACTAGTAGTTGCCTGTAATCTCAAAGACTTCCAGATTTACCTGGCACAGCAGGGAGGTAAGGAACATTCATGTTCCTAATTATTGACTCCAAGATCTAGAGCATAAGCTTGGCTTGTCATGATTCAGCATTGTGTCATGAGAGCACATTTAAAACTTGGTATCTTGGTATCATAATGACAAAAAACTGGCTTAGCAAAGGAGAGGTAACAGGTGTTATTGAGGTCATATAAAATAGCAAGAAACATTATCGTTACCATTATCACATTATCCTACCTTGTCTTAAACTATTTATTCCCTGTCTAGTTTTGTAGTCTTTTCAAGCTGCAAAGAAAAAAATGGAAATTGATTTTTCTTCACTCATCTTATAAGTGTATAAGAGTTTTCAATACCAGTTAGACTAGGGGTAAGCTGCTATATTACTTTTTATTGCTTTCTGCATAAATCCCTTCTCCCACTCCCAGAGAACCATCATATATGACAATTCATATTTTTTAGAGAAGAATAAAAAATCAATATAACTGATTGATAAATACATTGAAAAAGTCCAAAAACAAGTGTGATATATAACAGCTGTAGATCTCCTACTTCTATGCAAGGGTAAATTGCATATCTATCTATTCAACTCTTAATTGATCTTTATTATTTTGATTTGTTAATGTGTAATTGTTCTTTCCATTTACATTGTTGTTTTACATATGTTGTATTTACTGTATTTGTTGTTTTCTTGGCTTTGCTCACTGCACTGCATCAGTCTATTTATGTTCCATGATTCTCTCTACTCATTACAAACAACATTACTTACAATATAGTTTATTTCATTACATTCAGGTACCTTGTTTAGCCATTCTGCCATTCCCCAGTTGATAGGTATCCAGTTTGTTTCCACTTTTTGAGCTATCAAAAAATAGTGGTAGAGGGTATGGACACTTTAGTCACTTTATTTGCTTAATTCCAAGCTGCTTTCCAAAATGGTTGTATCACATCACAGTTCCTCCAACATGTTTATCTTTTCATAACCCCACCAACAATATATTAGTATATCTCTGTTTTCACAATTCCTCCAATTGACAGTTGCTATTATTTGTATTTTTGTTAATTTGCATGATATGAGGTAAAATTTCGGGGTTGTTTCGATGTGCATTTCTCTTATTACTAATAATTAGAGATATACTTTCATGTGGTTGTGAATACTTTGCAATTCTTTTGATAACTTTTTTGTTCATAACCTTTGACCATGTATCTTAATCAATAAACACTTATTAAGGAACTAAGTGTCTGACACTGGGGATACAAAAAGGAGCAAGAGATATCCCTGCCCTCAAGAAGCTTATAATCTAATGAGGGATCCAATGTACAATGTGTATAAATCAAACTATATACAAAATAAACAGGAAATAATTTACAAAGGAAAGGCACTAGAATTAAGGTGGATTAGGAAGGGCTCCCTGTAAAGGATAGCATTTTACTTGGGGATTTAAAGGAAGCCAGGAAGTCAGCAGGGAGAGTAGAGAAGGGGACGTGGGGATGGCCAGAGAAAATTACCAGAGCCAAGAGATAGAACATCTTGTTTGTGGAACAGCCAGGTGGCCAAGGTAACTGGATGAAAGAGTACATGTTGGGAGTGAGGTATAAGAAGACCAGAAAGGTACGAGGAGGCTAGGTTATAAAGGCAACACAGAATATTTTGTATTTGCTTCTGGAGGCAATAGGGAGCCACCGGAGTTTCTTGGAAGGAAAGGGCATGAGAGGGGAGGGTAATGGGGTTAGACCTCTAGGAAAATCACTTTGGTGGTTTTGGTGAAGAATAGACGAGTGGGAAGAGATTTGAAGCAGGAAGCCCCCCCCCCCAGCAGCTACTATAATAGTCTAGGCATGAGGTGATAGCCTATGTGGCAGTGTGAGAGGAGAGAAGGAGATGTATTGGATATTAAGATATCTACTGGAATCAAGTTCTAGATACCTAAATGGCATTCAGGCAAGAAAGGTAGATGTGAGAATCATGAGCATAGAGTTACTAATCTATGAGAGCTGATGAAATCACAAAGTGAAGTAATCTAAGGGGAGAAGAGGACCCAGAATGTAGCTCTGGGGAATACCTTTAATTACAAAATGTGATCTGAAGGAGGAACAGCAAAGAAGACAAAGGAGTGATCAGGGGTGTCCTGAAACCTAGAGAGAAGAAGGCATCAAGGAGGAAAGAGTAATCAATAATGTCAAAGGTCAAGGAGAGTGAAGATTAAGAAAAGGCAATTGGATTTGGCAATTAGGAGATCATTGTAACTTTGAAGAGAGCAGTTTCAGTGGTATGTCTATTAGTCATATGTAATTTATTTATTGTTTATATATCTTGGACATCAGACCCTTATCAAAGAAGTTTTATATAAACATTTTTCCCATGCAAGCCTCCTTATCCTAGTTGCATTAATCTAGTGTAGTCAGATTCCCTCTTCTGCTTTTTTTTAAATGTGGCTGTATTTCCACTGCCTCTTTTTCCCTCATGCTTGATCTTCTTGCTTGATAGTCCCCCTTTTTAGCCCTTCAGCTAGTATTGTTCATTTTTAATTTAATTTTAAATTTCATTTTTTTGTCTCCCATTTCCAAAGAAGATTTCTCTCAGTCTCTCTTCGGTACCCATCCTGTCTTTCTGTTTACTCTCAGCCGTATATTTTAGGCTGTGTTCCAGAAATCCTAGTAGAATTCATGGGTACTGTTTTCTTGGCCAGCCCTTCACTTATTTTTTCCACGTTAGCCATGAAAAGCCACAAGAAGGGAAAAAAGAGCTATTTGTATGCTTTGATCTGCATTCAAATTCTTTCTTTAGATACGTACAGATTTTTCCATCATGAATCTTTTGGAGTTGTCTTACATCATCATCATTGCTGAGAAGAGCTAAGTCTGACAGAGTTGGTCATTGCACAGTATTACCCCTCACTTAACTCGGTTTTTGTCTTCTGTCCATTTTCCCTGTTCAGTGGAAAAAAGTGAAAAAAAAAACAACTACCACTATCATGTTAGTCTCTTAGCCGAAGCATCATCATCTTTGGTAATGTTTTCAAGCTTCCTTCTGTGATCAGGTGAATTACAAGAGTAGGTCAGCTCATTTTACAAGTATCGGGAGGTTCTCAATATGTCTTGGACAGCTAACTGTGTCTTGCTCCCACTCATGCATAGCAAAACATACTTTAGTGACAAATTCATCTTAACCTTAACCCCAACTTTTTTTTACTCTATCTTATGATATCTCTTCCTTTCTCAACTTACGGTTCACTGATAAACTTCCTTGAATCCTAAATCTAGTATTTTCTTACCCTTTCCATCTAAGACAAGTGCTCTTAAGTGCTCCCTATGGGTGTCTTTCAGCATTAGCTTTCATAACCAACTCAGCGTTCCAGGAAGTAGGTAAATTGGAGCACTCCATGTCCTTATTTGAGTGATTAGGCAGTGGGAAGACCCACAAATAGAGAACCCTCTCTACCAGTACTTTATGGAAAAACTGAGACTTATTTGCCTAAAAACTCCTTTTCTTCTCTTTTTCCCACTCATTTTATTATGATTCCTATTTCTTTTCCAACCTAAGATGACTTGAAAAGATGGGTTGCCCTATAGATTAGAGTACATTTAACTAACGCAGAATCAAATTAACAAAGTATAAGGTTACAATTATGGTGCACCAGGGCCAGTTTGAAGTAGACCCTGAAATAACGCATGCAGGAGTCTTTCCTACTATCAAAGGAAATTTACAGTGTGACCTTTAAAACTTATTGAAGTAACCAGCCTACCAGTTTTAGTGAAGTTGAAACATACTTAGATCAGTGGATCTTTAAGAATCAAAAGAGAAGGAACATCATTATTATCCTATTCCCAGCAAGACGAAAGCTGGCTTTTTTGGAGGGGAAGGGATGATTGCTTTCTAGATAGTTGGTAGAAGTTTTTTTATAGATTGCTCAGTTTTAATTTGCATTACAAAGTATGTGATTTGAAGAGCTCTGTATACTACCTTCCTTCAAATCCCTGAGTGTTAGGGTTGGAGGTCATATCTCATTCTGCATCTGTACCCACTACCAATCTGTGAATATTTTAATAGTATTAACTATGTAATCTTTCTCTATCTCTCTTTTACTGTTTGTTTCCCCCCATACAAAGATCTTCAATAGAAAATTTCTTTAAACACGGAGAAAACTGTAGAAAGACACAAAAATTTTTGTTATTACCTTGTTAAATTGAATAAACATATAGTTCCTAAAGCAAAGTACATGTACCAAAAATTCATAGGTTTTTTAGATAATCCCCTTTTTATTCTTGGTATATTCTTGTTAATGATTGTAAGTTTACAATAAAAAAGACCTTTTAATTTTTTTTTAAATACAGGTACCAGGCTAGGGTGTGGAATAGGGCAAATGATTTAACCTCCTGGGAGCAATTCTCTGTCTTAAGGGTTTTTCAGGATGAAGGGCTATCATGGGCTTTGTTAGAATAAAAGCCTTTATTTCTCAGCTTCAAGGGTAGGCAATGTAGAATAGCCATAATTCCTCAAATCTCCCTTTCTCTAATCTACTCATATTCCAGTGGAAGGAAAAATGGCCCAACAGAGATTCAGTTATTTAGCAGGTAGGTAATGCAACAGATCATACATTGCACATAGTTAATTACTGTTTCCTTCTATTCAAGCCCTTGTATGTAAGACTATAGACAACTTAAATTTTCCTTCCTAATAGAAGAGTTTATTAGACAGAAATGGGCAGTGTTTTTTACTCTACACTGAAGTGTTCCCCTCTTTCCTGTTCCCCTGTAACATTCCCTTGTAATTTCCCAGTATTGGCATTATCATATAGTGCTACCTGCTATTAGGGTCACTCACATCCCTAAGTGGAAACCCAGAGAACTGAAACTGGCAGAAGTTAACATATTCCTGGGGTTACCTTCCTTTGTAGTTACCTTCTCCTCCTTCCATTCCAGACTGGAATGGGTATCATATCAAGCAGCTGCTTCTCTAAAATACTAATAATGAACTCATATTCACAAAGCATTTGAAACTCTGCTTATTGATGGAAGAAATATGCCAGTACCATGCAGCTACAGTCTGCTTCTCACCCAGGATCATATACCCTAGAATATATCCTTCCCTAAATTCTGTTATTCAGTATCATTTACTTGGGGGTGAGTATTTTCTACAACTCCAGACAATGTAGGATCCCCTGTCAGTTCTGCTGTGAAGAAAGTAAGAGAGAGACTTGGTTGGCCCAGAGGAAAGGTCAAAACTAGCTATTAAACTATATAATGCATATATTTGTGACATCAAGGGAGTCAGGCTCTTACTCATGTTTTGTTACTAATACATTATGCAATCATGCATCAGACCATTTCCTTTTTTGAGAATCAGATTTCTCCTTTGTGAAATGGGAAAATTGGAGCAAACAACTTCCAAGATCCTATTCCAGCTATAACATAATGTGGTTTTAAATCTCCTGTCTTAGACTCTGATGTCACCCCTTTTTGAACCTCTTCTTTCTACAGCAGATCAAGTATATGGTGATCAGGATATGCATGAAGTTGTCCGGAAACACTGCATGGATTATTTGGTGAGATATAAGGTCGTGATCATGGGACTGTGGGA
The DNA here is from genome assembly GCF_011100635.1 of Trichosurus vulpecula. Taxonomy (NCBI): domain Eukaryota; kingdom Metazoa; phylum Chordata; class Mammalia; order Diprotodontia; family Phalangeridae; genus Trichosurus; species Trichosurus vulpecula. The sequence continues at coordinate 276,982 of NW_023494524.1, read as the reverse complement.
GGGGATTGGGATTACTGATTCTTCCTTCCTTCTCAACATGAGCCTCTGCAACACCCCTCCTTTCCCCAACTGCTACCAGATGAAGAATGCAGACTATTTCTCTAACTATGTCACTGAAGATTTTACCACCTATATTAATCGGAAACGAAAGAATAATTGTCATGGCAACCACATTGAGATGCAGGCCATGGCTGAGATGTACAACAGGCCTGTTGAAGTATATCAGTATAGCACAGGTAAGGCAATGCTGGAACTGGCCATCCCTATAGAATTAAATGGGAAAGTGGGATGGTGAATTGACCTAAACACTATCCTGGTGTACCTACTATCCCTCTTCTTCTTCTTCTTCTCCAGAACCTATCAATACTTTCCGTAGCATCCAGCAAAATGAGGATGAGCCTATCCGTGTCAGCTATCACCGCAACATCCACTACAACTCTGTGGTGAATCCTAACAAGGCCACCATTGGTGTGGGCCTGGGCCTTCCCTCCTTCAGACCAGGAGTAAGTGAGTCAGAGTCCACACATGAAAGTTTTTTTCACAGGAGGCCAAGTGGGGACACCAGAACTTTAATATACATTGGGAATTTTTGTCACTTTTTCTGATTCAACTTCTTCATTTCTTTCCTCTATTGTCCCACCCATTCCCCGCCATTTAAGTCTCTTTTTTCTTCTCAAGACTCAGAAATGGAAAAAAAAAAGAAATCTACATTCTTTACAAATATTCCATTTGATCTTCAAAACAAACCTGGGAGATAAGTGCTATAATTATCCCCATTTTACAATTGATGAGATTGAGACATATAGAAGTTTAGTGAATTTTTGTGTATGCAGCTCTTAAGTATCTAAAGGCATATTTGAACTCAGGTCTCCCCATTGCTAGGTTCTGCACATTTTCAGGTTAGGGTTAGTGATTAGAAGGAAAAAAATGCCTGAAGACTATGCCCTGTGGGCTGATATGGGAATGGCATGTCAATTATATCTCTGAGAGTTGAAGGTTAGCCCTTCAGAATAATTTGACCAAAATAATCAGTAAAAGTATGACTAATGCCACATCATCTCTGCCCAATCATATTCTCTCTTCCTTTATTCCTCAGTTCCTCTCATATACATACACCCAGACCTAAAAGCTGGTCTATGAGAGTCCTTATTCTCAAACTAGCGACTTTGTTTTCCTCCCTAATCAGTTCGCTGAGCAGTCACTGATGAAGAATGCTATAAAAACATCAGAGGAGTCATGGATTGAGCAGCAGATGCTGGAAGATAAGAAACGAGTCACAGACTGGGAAGCCACCAATGAAGCTATTGAAGAACAAGTGGCTCGGGAATCCTACTTGGAGTGGCTTCAGGACCAAGAGAAGCAGACTCAGCAAATCAAGGGTCAAACACAAGTATGTTAACCTTGGGTTTCTAAGTCAGCAAAGGATAAAAGGAATTCTAGGGATCAACACTGCTGCTCAGGAAGTGAGATTAAATGTCAGCAACAGAGTTTCTAGAGAAAGCTTTTAGTGTAAAGGAAAAATCATTCTGATTGGTACTACTTACTACTATGACTTTTTCTGCTCCTCAAACAGTAAAATTAGGAGATGGAACTAAACCTATGATTGCTACCAGCTGTAAATAGTTTTGTCCTTTGAAAATATTACACTTTGATAGGACCTGGAGATAGACTTCATTCCATGTCTGCTCCAATTTTCTTCAGGCCCAGAAAGCTAGTGCCACATGTACCTTAGCCACAGCAGCTACATCCAGCAACCTGGATGAGTGGAGTAGCAGATCTCCAAGACAGCGAAATCCTGAACAGCCAGAGCTGGTCCACAAGCCTCCCTCATCAAGCCATGCCCTTACCTTCACCAAACCTCCTTCACCCAGTATCCCAGGTTAGTACCACTGATTTCCCAAGCACTGGGGAGTAGGGCATATTAAAAGCATAAATAATGTAGTCTCTTAATTTACTACTTCCCACCTTCCCCATAAAGGCTCCAAATAATGGTTTTCTCTCTTTATAGGACCAAGTAGTCAGTCAGCAGGGAATGACTGTGCTACCTCTCCCTATGTATCTCTGTACCCTGCTTTGGAGTGTCAGGCCCTTATTCAGCAGATGTCACCCACTGCATTTGGTAAGATGCCATATTCAAGGCCAAAAGGCTAGGTTATTCTTCCTTTCTTTCTTTTCATTCAATAAGCATCTTTTAATGGCTTACTGTGTGACTGCACTGTGGTAGTCTCTGGGATATAGAAAAGGAAACATCTTCCTTAGGAGTTTGTATTGTGTTGGGGAGAAACAGCATGCAGATATATAAGTAAATACAAAATATATGCAGAAACCAAGAGAAATCAAGAAAGACAGGACTTTGAAAAAAGCAAGAAAATTCTAGGAAGCAGAATCTTAGACCTAGGTGAACAATAAATAGGCAAGTTTAGCTAGAAAGTAAAGTACAAAAGTATTAAGCCTAAAAAAAGTAGGCAGAAATTGGATTATGAACATTTTTAAAAACCAAAGAAGTGTAACTTTTTGAGTGGGAAAGTAACATCATCAGACCAGTGTTTTAGGAATATAACCTTGAGCGATTTGTGGTTGATGTATTGAAAAAGGGAGGGATAAAATAAAAAGACTGATTAATAGGCTCTTTCAGTAGTCTACTCTAGAAGCAATTAGACCCAGAAGTAGGGTTTTGCGATTTATCCTTTTATCTTCTCTACCCATATTACTGAGGTCCCTCTCAGTTCTTGACCCCCCCCTTTCCTCCTTCCCTGCTAGGTCTGAATGACTGGGATGACGACGGGATCTTGGCTTCAGTCCTTGCCATCTCCCAACAGGAATACCTGGACAGTATGAAGAAAAGCATAGTACACAGAGACCCACCCTCAGACAAGAGCTAATAACAAGGGACTGGAAATCTCTTGCTTCCTTTACCTCCATCCTATCCGCTACTCCAACATTTTCCCCTATCTTTCACAACTTCTCTGTTCACTAAGAGACACATACATACCCACAGGCAAAACAGCCCAATGCCCTAAAACATGTTCATTTACCTATTTTCCTTTATACAGTCTCCCATTCCCCAATCTGCTGAAATCCAATAGGTACTTAAGTAAGGAACAGACACACGATGGAAAGGAAAGAGAAAATGCCTTATCAACAGTATCCACAATGCCTTCTGGAGTTTTAGAAGGCATTAAACTCTATCTTTGTTAAGGTGTCTCAGGGTGTGCCAGAAGAGACCCTTAAATGCTTTGCCCTCCCCAAAACCAAAACTTTCTCACCCCTGCAGTCCCAAGGATGTACATACCATCTGTGTTTGGGTGTTTCCTTCCTTCATCCACCTGTATTAAAACATAATTTTATCTTCTTTTTTAAAAAAACAGACACACTACCCTAGCTGAGTATACGGTTGCAGAAGGCTGGGAAAAGTGGCAGAGAAGAAAGATTCTAGATCTTTCATTCCTTGTCTCACGTGCTTTTTACCCATCTCTTCCTCTATCAAATGGGACAGTGGGAGTTCTAGTTAGCTAAATGCTGAGAGCTAATTCTTCCTCTAGTCCTTGCAGGGCTTTTGGACAGTAAAATACCAGAGCCTAACCAATACATGTACTGTTCTCAAGGTACCCAAACTCAGTAGGAGAATTTGAGGTATGAAAGGGAGAGTGAAAGGGACACCTCCACCTGCCCCATTTTTTTAAAAATGTAAAAAATGTTTTGGAAAAATGAATTAAGATGCAAAATTTTCTCCTTTTCTAAGTGGGAGATTACAAGGTACAGTATAATGAAAAGAGTACTGACTGAGTCAGACTTGGATCCAAATTCTGCCTGTAAGTACTATTTGTGGGGCAGCTAAGTGGCGCAGTGAGTAGAGTACTGGCCCTGGAGTCAGGAGGATCTGAATTCAAATCCAGCCTCAGACACCTGACATACTTACTGGCTGTGTGGCCTTGGGCAAGTCACTTAACTCCAATTGCCTTGCCTTCCCCCGTCCAAAAAAAAACCAACAAAAAAAACATCATTACTACTTGTATGACCTTAAACAAGTCACTTAAATTTCATTATATGTAAAATGAAGAGCACTGTAAGTCCAGGTCTAATGGTTCCAGTGCAGTATTCAAACAAAACAAGAACAAAAGGAAATTTACTTAGGCTATGGCATGGAAAGGATATTGAGTATTGAGTAACTTATACACAACTTCTCTGCTTCTTTGTTAGTAATCATTTATAAGCTTGAGTCACACATATCTCCTATTTCATAATCTTTTAGACTTGGACCACTAAGTAGCTACAGTAATTGTCCTAGTCGTAGTCCCCTGGGCCATTTCAGTGTCTTTTAAGAAAAATACATACCTTGAGTGAAGTAGATGTTATCCCTTCCAGTCCTAAAGTTATGAGCCTGTGTTTCCTGTGGACACAGCTTTCATTTGGATTAGGAAAAGTAGACAGAAAGAGAACCCTAAACCACCAACTCCTTGTTTGGAGAAGGAATGGAAGGGGAGGAGAAAAAGGGTGAAGGGAAAAGCAATCAAGCTCTTGGTGATTTCCGTTTCACCTCAACTAACCTACTAAGCTAAGATCCTGAGATAAATATCTTTTCATTGTTCTGGCTTCTGGTACAGTGAAACAGTGATACAGTGACAGTGACAATCACCTGATTTCCATTAGACCCTGCAGTTCTTTTATACCCCCAATTGATTCACTGTCTTAATTGCTATATCCCAAAACTTTTCAACCACTACACACCGCTCCCGACCTTCTCAGCTTTTCCTCACTCTTCACAAAGAAAACTTAAGGTCATTTATATGACCTCCCCTCCTCATAAAACTCCAAAGTTTCTTTACCTTTATCTCACGGAGAGGTGGCCTTCCACCTCCTTGAACACTTAACCTTCAGCAAATTGTCCCCTTCACTATCCCCTCTCTTTTCCTGATCTTTTAATCTTTTTTTTTAGTCTTTAATCTCTTCCTGTCTTCTGGATATATATCTGCTGCCTAAGAACACACCCATATCACCTATATCCTGGGAAAAATGCCTTCAAGTAATTCTACCGTGCTGGCTAATTAGCATCTTATATTTTTCCTTCCCCTCTTAACTAAAGCCCTTGAGGAAACTGTCCAGACTCCATGGCTCTGATTTCTACAGCCTCTTCAGTCAGGCTTCTAACTTCATCATTCAGCTAAAACTGCTCTGTCCACAAAGTCTTCAATGGTCTCTTACTTGTCAAGTCAAAAGCCCCTTACTAAGTTATCTTTTTTGAACTCTCAGGAGTTTTGGATACTGTTAATCTCCATTTCCTCAATATTCTCTTTTTAGGATTTTGTGACCTACAGTTCTCCTTATTCTCCTTCTTAATATGCCTTGACAAATTTTCATCCATCTCTAATCTCCAAGCTCTACCCTAGATCCTATTTTCTTTACCATCTTACTCTCTCGATATTGTCAGTTCCTAAGGATTCAATTATTATCTCTGTGGAGATGATTCCTGTATCGCTATATAAAACTAGCCTTTATCCCATGCCCCAATTTCCCAACACATTGCAGTGTCAGATCGTCTCACAATTCTTTTTCCCCTAAGACACTTCCCACAAATTACCACATATTAGGTTCTTTTTTGCAGTCACACAGGCTTGAAACTTCAGTATTATCCTAAAATCTTCACTGATATCCTACATTTCCAATCTGTTGTCAGATCTTGTTTCTTCTTTCTAACATCTCTTGTATACATTCCCTTTATTCTAGACCACAGAATCAACGCTTCAACCCTGATTGGCTCAGAGTGAATGTAAATAGCAATTTTTTGTTTTGGCCAGAAACTCTGAGGGTTTTTCCCCCAAAAGAATTTTCTTTCCTTTCAGCTAAGTAAAAAAGGCCATTTTTTGTAATTTCCTGTATCAAATATAATCTGCTTAGCATTTAAATCCTTAAATCCTTTCAGAATATGGTCCGTTTCTATGTTTTCAGTATTCCTACATTTTATTCCCTTCCCCATTTGCTATTTCTTGTGCACAAAATTCCATCTGTCATCTCGGTGTTTTACACAGTCAAAATGCCCTAAATGCCCTTCCTATTTTCCCTGGCTTATTTCAAAACTCAGCTCAGATCCCACCCTTTACCCTTTTCCCATTCCCCTCAATGCTAGTTCCTTTCCTGTAAAATTACTTTCCCTCTGTTCTGTGCATACATCATCATTTACCTGTTGCCTCCCCTATTAAAATGTGAGCTCCTTGTGAACAAGGACCTTTTTACTTTTCTTTGTATCCTCAACACTTAGGACAGTGCCTGGTATATTAGGTTTATTAGGTTAACCCTAAACTAATAAATGCTTATCTTTCAACATTGTTTAGGTATGGGATAGGCCCTTAAGCAGATGAGAGGTAGTGTACCTTCTTGTCAATCTTTGCCTCCTTAGAGTCAGTACCTATCACTATGGTTTGTTACTACCTATCTCTCTGTCTTTATTTACACTGTTAAATGTTTGTCTTGGTATACCTGTCTTGAATCTCAATGCATGTTCATCTATTTTAGTATATCTCACACACTAAATTATTACCTGTTTACTTGGTTTATTTTTGAGAATTTCAGCTTTGTCTATATCTTAATTTATTTCTGAGGCTTACTACATACCTTTATACTTCTTTGTATCTTGTTAGACCATTTGTCATTAAGTAGACATCTGTTCTTCTTTTAAGGTCTTTGCCTATTTCTGTCTTTTTTTTTTTTTCACTTGAGGTCTTAATAATGGTAAATGTTTGAATCTATTTTGGTATATTTCTGTGACCTTTAGTGATTATTTTTTGATGTGTCCATGCCTTTATCTTCTTTCTACACTTGTATTTTTATATCATTTTCTCATGTTTAATTCTTTTCTTTATTGTGGTGTTTCCCTAATTCTCAGTGCCTCTCTTGGAATGGCTTTTTCAGTGCTTTATCCTTCTTTTAAGATTGGTCTATATCTTTGTTTAAGCTGTGGACCATAATGGACTTCTCTGAGTCTTATTACCTCATTTTGAATATGCCTTTATCTTAATCGGTCTCTCCAAGGGTCACCTTTTAAATCAATCTTGGTATATATTTTTATCTCATTGGTCTTGGCCTGTCTCTGTTGTTTAAATTCTATGTCTTTTTCTTTGTGTATCTTCCTGAATGAGATTAGTGCTCATCAGTTAATGTGTTACATCAATATCTGAGGGTCAACAGGTTCTTCCATCTTCCTTCCTCATATGAAAAACTGGGATAATAAGAGCACTTGCCTCCCAGGATTGTTGAGTTGCAAATCCTAAAGCACTATATAAATGCTTTGTTGTTGTTGTTGTTCACTTGTTTCCAGCTCTTTGTGGCCCCATTTGGCAAAGATTTTGGGAGTGGTTTGCCATTTCCTTCTCTAATATAAATTTATTTCTCAATCTCAGTGATATAGTTTTGGAGAGAACATTAAACTCAAAATTACAAAGACCTAGATTCAGATCCCACCTCAGATACCTTAAGCCAAGTGATGGCACCTTATCAAGGCCTCATTTTTTTCATGTGCAAAATGAGGAGGCTGGGTAAAGTTGAAAAGTTTTCGAATACATAAAGTTAGGCAATTAAGCTACCCAGCTACAGAGAGAAAAGTGATAGACTCAGCATATATATTGAGACATATTTTTTGGCCAATGTGGGAATTTGTTTTGCTTGACTATGCATAATTGCTACAAAGGTTTTGCTTTTTTCAGCATTTTTTCATAGGGGAAAAGAGTTTTTGTTGATTGAAAATGTTAAAACAAAAAATTAGCTACTACTTTGACAACTACTCTCCAAATTGAGAGTATTCTACACATACATAATACCTATTCTAAAAATGTGACAAGTTATAATGGCAAAAAATAATGTAATTTTAAAATACAGAGCAAGAAGGGTAAAATACTACTTTTCAAAGGAAATAACTGAAAACTATGATCAATATAATGACCAATCATGACTTTAGAAGACTGGTGATGAGTCATGCTCTTTGTGGGACTGGAGTAGTGGAATTGCATAGTACCACATACATATGTTTTCAGGCACAACCTGATTTATTTTTTGTGACTATACTTCTTTATTGTAAGAAAGGACTTCTGCTTTGGATAGGGTAACAATTAAAACTTTTTTTCAAAGCATCACTAAATAGGACACAAACAGGGCAGTATTGGAACTATCGTGTTAAAATTTAAAATACACATAAAGGAAAAATGAGGTTGGACTCTGCCTTCTGAAGCCTTTCCAAATCTATTATCTGAACATCCATGTCTCTCTAAGTGTTTCTCTTTGGTTGACCTTTTATTTCTGTATTAGTATAGTATAGCTCCTATCTCAATGGATCCATAAAAATTTATTAGTTACCTACTATATACCAAGCACTGTGCTAAGTACTAGGGATATAAAAAAGGCAAAAGACATTTTCTGACCTCAAGAATTTATCAAGAATTTCTGAATCTCAACAAGCATTGTGCAAGGCATTGAGAAACACTAGGGATAAACCAAAATGAAATAGCTTAGGCCCCCCAAGGAGGTTACATTATACAAGAAAAATGTGGTAAGTACACAGAAAATAAACATAAGATAATTTGACAAGGGGGGTTACTAGCAAATTGGAAAACAGTCTTTACACAAAAAGTGATAGTTGAGCAATCTTGAAAGAAACTCAAGGATTCTAAGAGGGGAGAGATATTTCAGATACAGAGTCATAGGGGAAGGTCAAGTTGGGGAAACAGCCAGAGACCTGTGGATCAGTCAACTAGGACTTACTGCTATGTGCCAGACACTATGGTAAGCATTGTCTGAATATGTTTTAGTCTGGTCTTCATTTTGTTTCTGAATCTATTTAGAAATTTCTTTTTTTCCAGTGTCTAGGTCTGGCTGTTTCAGTCAGCAAGTATACATTTATTAGTTGACTATTATGTATGGGGTTACAAGAAAGACAAATGACAGTTCCTGCCCTCAAGAACTTCTCAAGAATTTCTGAATCTCAGCAACCATTGTGTAAGGGGAGGAAAAAAAAAAACAATCTCAGCCCTCAAGGAACTCATGGCCTAACATGCAAGGTGTAACAGAATAGAAGGAAACATATATAAGAGATGCTATAAAAGTAAAATTGACAGGTCTTAAAAACAGGTATAATAACACTAGTTGTCTGGAGGGATAGTGGGTCTTGGGGAAAGTTAGAAGACACAGTTTGGAGAGGAAAGGTAAATTCAGTTTAGGGTATGTTGAATTTAAGATGTCTGTGGAACATCCATTTTGAAAAATACAAGATGGAAGGTCAGGAGGGAACTTGGAGCCAGATAAGCAAATTTGAGAATAATCTTCATAGAGGTGATAATTATATTCCATTTTCAAAATTAGATTCAAAAAGGGAGAAAAAAGGAGGGCCCAAACAGCCCTATTGACACCCTCCAGTTAGCAGGTATGACTTGAATGTCAATCTAGCAAAGAAGACTAAGACGAAGGAGAACAAAAAGAAAATAGTACCACGACAGCTTACAGAGAAGAGGGTGACTAACCGTGTCAGTAGAAACAGTAAAAACCAGTAATTGATGCCTCAGAAAGGTAGAGAACCAGAAACAAATTATATCAAGTATAATTGTCCACTCCTTTCTGACTACATTTTATTTGTGAAGAACAGATCAAGAGTCAGAGTAATTTGAAAAATATAATAGGATGCACAGACACACAAAATTAACAATTGTAAATGTGAAAGACATGAATTCATTTATAAAAAGGAAGAGGCTAACGATTGATTAGGAAGCAGAATCCACTGTGTTTATAAGAAACACTTCAAGCGTAAAGATTCACACAGTTAAAAGAAGAGGCTGAAGCAAAATGTTATCTCAGATAAATTCAACAAAGCCAGGATAGCAATCATGGTCTCAGACAAAGCAAAACCGATAATTAAAAGGAATGAAGGGAAACTTCATTATTAAGCATAGGTACTATAGATAGTGATGTAATGTCAATACTTATATACTGATGATGTAGCTAGATGATTTCATTAAGACATTCTGGTGAACAACTATGTCCAAAAATTCATTCATACCTTTTGACCCAATGATTCCATTTGGCCTATTCCTGAAAGCCTAATAAGTCTATATTCCAAATAAATCAAAGTAAGAGGAAAAACCCACCTATACAAAAATGAAATTTGCAGCAACTTTTTGTAGTGTCAAATAAAACAAAGTGGTGCTGAGAGTGGGTTAATAGCTAGTCGTATTATGATGTGTGAATATAATTTTATCGTATCATAATAAATGACTAAAGGGGTGAGTTTCACAGAAATTCAGAAGGCCTTATGTGAACTGATGTAGAATTAAGGGAGCTACCCTAAAAGAATTTAAAAAATAACAATATAAAGGAAAACAACTATGAAAGAATTAAGAACTTTGAACAGTGTAAAGACCAACAGTATTTCCAGAGGATTAAAGATGTATTATATCACCTTTCTACTGACAAGGAGATAATATATCCAAAATGATGAAATAAAACACATTTTTTTGGACATGGTCAGTATGGGAAATTATTTTGCTGGAATATTTTTACAAAGTCTTTGCTTTTCTTCTCAGAGGAGATAGGAAGGGCAAGGTATGAAGGGCTGTTCCGCCCCCACAAAAAAGTGAAAAATAAATAAAAGCCAGGCTAAAAAAAAAATACAGTGTATTTGAAAAGGGTAAGTTGAATCTGTTACCTGTTTTTTAAAATAATCTCCACATAACGAGGACAGAGTTTTATGTAAAATCCTTTCTTCTTGTACAATGCATATGGAAGTATATCTTTTACTTAGTGATCAGGATCAGATTTTATTTGTTATTAAATAGAGAAAAACTAATGCGATGACCCATTGAGAGATAATAAAAGTAGAGTCACTAGAGATCATAGGTCAGAGCCACTGAGCTTAGAAAAGAAAGGACAGATATAAGACCTCTTTTGAGAAGAGTGAGAGAGTTAAAAAATCAAGGTTGTTTTCCAATTTTTTTAATATGATTGACTAGAACAAAAGTAGTACTTTAATGGAAATAAGGAGGTTCATCAACGAATGTTAAGAATGTTTGCAGCATACTGAATATCAGATCCCCGGCATAACTTTGGGCAACTAAGTGGTACGAGTGCGAGGCCTAGAATCAGAAAAATCTCAGTTCAAATCCAGCCTCAGACACTTACTAGCAGTGAGACCCTGAGCAAGTGATTTAACACTGTTGGCCTCAGTTTCTTCATGAGCTGGAGCTAGAGAAGGAACTGGTAAACCACTACAGGAAAATCCCAAATGGGGTTACAAAGTCAGACATGATGAAATAATTGAGCAAGACAGATAGCTTAAGCTCTTGATCCAGGTCACTTGTCTCTGGCTTTTTCCCTCCAAAGATTTCTCAAGGACTCTATTGCAAAGGCCTGCATCCAGCCTCCAGCTTCTGTCTTTGCTCTAAGGTCTTCCCTAGGAACCCTGTCAGACTTTCTGTTCTCTGTCTTTACCTCCAAGGCTTTCTCCAGTGTGCTAGAGGCAATGGCTGGATAAGGTCCAATTCAAACTTTTGTAATGCAATTTAAAACTGAGCAATCTATAAAAAAACTTCTACCAACTATCTAGAAAGCAATCATCCCTTCCCCTCCAAAAAAGCCAGCTTTCATCTTGCTGGGAATAGGGACAATGATGATGGTCTTTCTCTTTTGATTCTTAAAGATTCACTGATTTAAGTATGTTTCAACTTCACTAAGACTGGTAGGCTGGTTACTTCAATAAGTTTTAAAGGTCACACTGTAAATTTCCTTTGGGCTATTTCAGGGTCTACTTCAAACTGGTCCTGGTGCACCATATTTGTAACCTTATACTTTGTTAATTTGATTCTGCATTAGTTAAATGTACTCTAATCTATAGGGCAACCCATCCTTTCAAGTCGTCTTAGTTTGGAAAAGAAATAGGAATCATAATGAAATGAGTGGGAAAAAGAGAAGACAAGGAGTTTCTAGGCAAATAAGTCTCAGTTTTTCCATAAAGTACTGGTTGAGAGGGTTTCTCTATTTTGCCTAATCACTCAAATAAGGATATGGAGTACTCCAATTTACCTACTTCCTGGAATGCTGATTTGGTTATGAAAGCTAATATTGGAAGGCACCCATAGGGAGCACTTAAGAGCACTTGTCTTGGATGGAAAGGGTGAGAAAATTAATATTAGGATTTAGGATTCAAGGAAGTTTATCAGTGAACCATTAATTGAGAAAGGGAGAGATATAAGATGGAGTAAAAAAAAGTTGGGGTCAAGGTTAAGATGAATTTGTCACTAAAGTATGTTTTGCTATGCATGAGTGGGAGCAAGATACAGTTAACTGTCCAAGACATATTGAGAACCTCCCGGTACTTGTAAAATGAGCTGACCTACTCTTGTAATTCACCTGATCACAGAAGAAAGCTTGAAAACATTACCAAAGATGATGATGCTTCGGCTAAGAAACTAACATGATAGTTGTAGTTTTTTTTTCACTTTTTCCACTGAACAGGGAAAATGGACAGAAGACAAAAACTGAGTTAAGTGAGGGGTAACACTGTACGTTGACCAACTCTGTCAGACTTAGCTCTTCTCAGCAGTGATGATGATGTAAGACAACTCCAAAAGATTCATGATGGAAAAAGCTGTGCATATCTAAAGAAAGAATTTGAATGCAGATCAAAGCATACTATTTGCTCTTTTTTCCTTTCTTGTGGATTTTTGCTTTTTTTCTAATTCTTCTTTTACAACATGACTAATGTGGAAAAAATAAGTGAAGGGCTGGCCAAGAAAATAGTAGCCTAAAATATACAGCTGAGAGTAAACAGAAAGGATAGGTACTGAAGAGAGAGTGAGAGAAATCTTCTTTGGAAATGGGAGACAAAAAATGAAATTTAAAATTAAATTAAAAATGAACAATACTAGCTGAAGGGCTAAAAAAGGGGGACTATCAAGCAAGAAGATCAAGCATGAGGGAAAAAGAGGCAGTGGAAATACAGCTACCTTTAAAAAAAAAGCAGAAGAGGGAATCTGACTACACTAGATTAATACAACTAGGATAAGGAGGCTTGAATGGGAAAAATGTTTATATAAAACTTCTTTGATAAGGGTCTGATGTCCAAGATATATAAACAATAAATAAATTACATATGACTAATAGACATTCCACTGAAACTGCTCTCTTCAAAGTTACAATGATCTCCTAATTGCCAAATCCAATTGCCTTTTCTTAATCTTCACTCTCTTTGACCTTTGACATTATTGATCAGTCTTTCTTCCTTGATGCCTTCTTCTCTCTAGGTTTCAGGACACCCCTGATCACTCCTTTGTCTCCTTTGCTGTTCCTCCTTCAGATCACATTTTGTAATTAAAGGTATTCCCCAGAGCTACATTCTGGGTCCTCTTCTCTCCTTAGATTACTTCACTTTGTGATTTCATCAGCTCTCATAGATTAGTAACTCTATGCTCATGATTCTCACATCTACCTTTCTTGCCTGAATGCCATTTAGGTATCTAGAACTTGATTCCAGTAGATATCTTAACATCCAATACATCTCCTTCTCTCCTCTCACACTGCCACATAGGCTGTCACCTCATGCCTAGACTGTTATAGTAGCTGCTGGGGGGGCTTCCTGCTTCAAATCTCTTCCCACTTGTCTATTCTTCACCAAAACCACCAAAATGATTTTCCTAGAGATCTAACCCCATTATCCTCCCCCCCATGCCCTTTCCTTCCAAGAAACTCCAGTGTCTCCCTATTGCCTCCAGAAGCAAATACAAAATGTTCTGTGTTGCCTTCATAACCTAGCCTCCTCATACCTTTCTGGTCTCCTTATACCTCACTCCCCAACTCTTCCATCCAGTTACCTTGGCCACATAAACAAGATGTTCTATCTCTTGGCTCTGCTAATTTTCTCTGGCCATCCTCATGTCCCCTTCTCCACTCTCTCTGCTGACCTTCCTGGGAGAGGGCAGAGGAGAAGTGGGAAATGAATTGTAGGGTTAGGGAGTGATTAGCCATTAGCAAAAGCAATTCTAAAGTCTAAAGGTGGATCATGAAGAGGATATTGAAAGGAAAGAAAAGTTAATGAACTGTGGGAGCACTGTGAAGATGGAGAGGTGAAAGAAAACATTGAATTCTAGCTTACCTTCCATAGCTCCTTGACAAAATCTAGAAAATTGACCAAACTCAATTCTAATAAGGCAAGTCAAAAAAAAATGAAAGAAAGTCATTTTTGTATCTCAGAGTGATAGAAAAATCTTATAGACAGGACAGGAACCCATGCACCTCAAAAAGAGAGTTCAAGACAGAGTGCCAAGGCAGGAAGTACCATGGATGAAAGAAATCACATGGATTCCTTAATTAAGCAGGATGTCTACCATAAAAACTCTGTCACCCAGTTTCACATACTAGAAGAATCATGATCGTTGGCCCTAGTTGAATAAGGAATAAGTTCTGAAAATAGACAGTGGTTGTGTGGCTTTGAACCAGGAGGAAAATGTAGCATCGCAGACCAAGGAAAAGCATGAGTCTGAAATAGGAGACCTTCTAAGTGGCCAGCAGTATTGGAATCAAGCAGCAGTCTGCTGAAACTCCCGACTAGAAATTTTAAAAATCAAATCAATAAACGATTAGCTAAATTGATTAAGAAAAAAAATCAAATTGCCACTATAAAAAATTTTCAAATGGATTTATAACTAATGATGAAGAAATAAAAGCAGTTATTAAGTGCTATTTTGCCTAACCACATGCCAGTAAAACACTTTGGAGAAATACTAATTGCTTATAAGTAGGCTGAGCCAATATAATAAAATGGAAATGCTACCTTAGTTAAATTACTTATTATGTGTTATGCCAATGTTATACCAATCCATCTATCAAAGAATTACTTCATAAAGCTAGAAAAAAATCATCTGGAGAAACAAAAGGTCAAGACTGTCAAGAAATCAATGAAAATAAAGGGAAGAGGGCCTAGTAGTACCAAATCTGAAACTGTACTACAAAATTGTAATCACAAAGACAATTTGGCACCTAGTAAGAATTAAGGAGTTGATCAATTAAACTAGTGTTCGATAAGTCCAAGAATGCTATTGGAATAAGAACTCACTGTTAAACGATAACTAATGGGAAAACTGGAAGATAGACTGATAGAGATAGGTATAGACATATCTCAAACTATAGACACCAAGATAAGCTGAAAAAGCCAACATTTTAGTCATAAAGAGGGACATTGTAAGCAAATTAATAAATCATGGAATTAATTAACAGTCAGATTGATGGATAAAGGAAGAGTCCATGAGTAAACAAGTGATGGGCTCACAGGAGGTAAAATGAAAAATTCAATTACCCAACAAAGGGGGTTTTGCATAAACAATACCCTATGCAGCTAAAATTAAAAGAAAATCAAGAAATTGAGAAAAAACTTTTGTAGCAAGTTTCTCTTAAGAGTTCTCTTAAGAGACATAAGAGACATAAACACATGCATATGTAACTGTGCCTATGCACATTTACACACACACACACACATGAAATGAGTCAAATTTAACAAGAAAAGAGTCATTCCCTAATTGATAAAAGGTCCAAGAATATGAACAGGTAGTTTTCAATGAAAGAAAACCAAGCTATCAGTACCCACATTAAAAATGCCCCAAAATACTACTAATTAGAGCTATGCAAATTTAAATAACTCTGAAGTAACACCTCACACACCCTTTAGATTGGCTAAAATGACAAAAAAGGAAAATGATAAATGTTGGTGAAGACTGCATTGTCAATAAGAGTCACGATCTTGTTATTAGTCCAACTGTCCTATAAGGCAATTTGGAACTATGTTTGAAAAGGTATTAAACTGCATAATCTTTTACCCAATTATGCCACTGTTTTTGCCCAAAGAGATCAAAGACTCACAATTCATATATACAGAGATACTTACCACAAGTCTTTTTGTAGGAAGAAAGAATTGCAAAATGAGGGAATGTCCATCAATTCAGGAATGAATGAACAAGATATGGTATATGAATGCAATGGCATACTAGTGTCATCAGAAATGATGACAAGGATGGTTTCGGAAAAACTTATATAAACTGACACAAAGTAAAATGAACACAATCAGGAAAACAGTTGATACAATAACAACAATATTAATTGTTAAATAATTCTAGAAAACTTAGGAATTCTGATCAATATAATGCCAAACTCCAGATATAGAGATGATGGACTTAGAATGCAAACTGAAGCATATATTCCACTAATGTGGAAATTTGTTTTGCATGACTAAATGTATTTACAGTAGGTTTTCTCCAAATTGAAAAACATTTAAAGAAAAATATTAAAATAATATTTAATTTGACAAAGCAAAATGGTAAAAACAAAAAAACCCAAAATTTGGAGATACAGCCAAAAAGACGTTAGGGGAAAATTGATACTTTTAAATACTTTCAGTCAACAAATAAAACTACCAATCAATGAATTAGGCATATTAGTAATAAACAGAATAGCAACACATTTTTTAAAATACCAAGTAAACATAAAAATATAAATTTTGGTAATTAAGAAAGGTACAATTTTTAAATAAATAATTCTGGGAGATAGTAAAAACAACAACAGAAGAGATAAACAACTACCTAATTTGATAAAGAGGAAAATCTAATTACCAAATAAAAAAGAGAACTCATAGTAATAAAGAGGAAATAAGAAAACCATTAGAAGCTATGTTTGCACAATTACATGTCAGCAAAACTATTAACATACATAATGCGATGAAAAATTTGTAATTCTTTTTAGAATTCCTTGTTCATATCCTTTGGACACTTGTTGATTGTGGAATTACTTTTTGTCTTTTTTTTTTCCTTTTGTAATTTCCTCTATATTTTTAATTAAGAATTTATTTCCTGCCCTTATTATTCTTTTTGGTCTTCAGAGTATCTATCGATTTTGGATTGCATTTTGAAATATGATGTAAGGGAGCCAAGATGGCAGCTGGAAAGCAGGGATTTGCCTAGGGCTACCCTCAGGACCCTCCAAACACCCATAAAAAATGGCTCTGAACAAATCCTAGAACTGCAGAATCCTCAAAATAGCAGAAGGAAGCAGGGCTCCAGCCCAGGACAGCATGGATGGTGGCTGGGTAAGGTGTATCATGCAGAGCTGGGAGCAAAGCAGAGCAGAGCTCAGCATGGGCTGCGCCTGGACCAGCCAGACTAGGAGCTGGGTGGAACAGGCCCTAGCACCCTGAATCAGTCAGCTGTGGCAGTTACCAGACTTCTCAACCCACAAACACCAAAGACAATAGAGAAGGTTAGTGGGAAAAGCTGCAGGGCACAGAGTGAAAAGACTTCAAGGTGCAGCCACCACCCCAGGGGGCAGCAGGGTTGGTGCAGCTACAGAACTACAGCTGCAGTTGCTTCTGGCCCCAGGCCCACCTGGTGGGAGGAATTAAGTGGTGGGTCAGAGCAGGAGTGCAGAGCCTGCTTAGATCTGAGTCATGGTCTAGGTTGGCCGTTCTTGGGAGAGGAGGAGTGCTGGTGCAGCAGAGCTTTATGTGTAAAAATAGCTCTGAAAACAACAGCGCAGCCCCTCCAGCTTGGGACACAGTACTCTATACTTTACAAGTAGTCATACCCCCAACAAAAAACTCAAGGGTGAAGTAGTTGGATGGGAATATGGCCAGGCAGCGAAAACAAACTCAGATTCAGACTCAGACTTTGGACTCTTTGTTTGGTGACAAAGAAGACCAAAATATACAACCTGAAGAAGTCAACAAAGTCAAAGAGCCTACATCAAAAGCCTCCAAGACAAACATGAACTGGTCTCAGGCCATGGAAGAGCTCAAAAAGGATCTGGAAAAGCAAGTTAGAGAACTAGAGGAAAAATTGGGAAGAGAAATGAGAAGGATGCGAGAAAACCATGAAAAACAAGTCAATGACTTGCTAAAGGAGACCCAAAAAATACTGAAGAAAATAACACCTTAAAAATAGACTAAGTCAAATGGCAAAAGAGCTCCAAAAAGCCAATGAGGAGAAGAATGCCTTGAAAGGCAGACTTACCCAAATGGAAAAGGAGGTCCAAAAGACCACTGAAGAAAATACCACCTTAAAAATTAGATTTGAGCAAGTAGAAGCTAGTGACTTTATGAAAAATCAAGATATTATCAAACAGAACCAAAGGAGTGAAAAAGTGGAAGACAATGTGAAATATCTCATTGGAAAAACCACTGACCTGGAAAAAAGATCCAGGAGAGATAATTTAAAAATTATTGGACTACCTGAAAGCCATGATCAAAAAAAGAGCCTAGATATCATCTTTCAAGAAATTATCAAGGAGAACTGCCCTGATATTTTAGAGCCACAGGGCAAAATAGAAATTGAAAGAATCCACAGATCACCTCCTGAAAAAGATCCCCCCCCAAAAAAAACTCCTAGGAATATTACTGCCAAATTCCAGAGCTCCCAGATCAAGAAGAAAATACAGCAAGCAGCCAGAAAGAAACAATTTGAGTATTGCAGAAAAACAATCAGGATAACACAGGATCTAGCAGCTTCTACATTAAGGGATTGAAGGACTTGTAATATGATATTCCACAGGTCAACGGAGCTAGAATTAAAACCAAGAATCACCTACCCAGCAAAACTGAGCATGATGCTTCAAGGCAAAATATGGACTTTCAATAAAATAGAGAACTTTCAAGCTTTCTCAGTGGAAAGACCAGAGCTGAATAGGAAATTTGACTTTCAAACACAGTAATCAAGAGAAGCATGAAAAGGTAAAGAAAGAGAAATCACAAGGGACATACTAAAGTTGAACTGTTTTGTTTACGTTCCTACATGGAAAGATGATGTCAAATTCATGAGACCTCAGTATTAGGGTAGCTGAAGGGAATATATATACACATAGAGAGAGAGACAGAGACAGAGGGCACAAGTGAGTTGAATATGAAGGGATGATACCTTTAAAAAATCAAATTAAGGGATGAAAGAGGAATATATTGAGAGAGGGATAAAGGGAGAGATAGAATGGGATAAATCATCTCACATAAAAGTGGCAAGAAAAAGCAGTTCTATTGGAAGGGGAGAGGGGGCAGGTGAGAGGGGATGAGTGAATCTTGCTGTCATCAGATTTGACCTGAGGAGGGAATAACATACATACTCAACTGAGTATCTTACCCCACAGGAAAGAAGTAGGAAGCTGATAAAAAGGAGGGGGTGGGCGTGGGGACAATAGAAAGGAGGGCAGATGGGGGGAGGAGGTAATCAGAAGGAAACACTTTTGAAAAGGGACAGGGTCAAGGGAGAAAATTGAATAACGAGGGACAGGGTAGGAAGGAGCAAAATATAGTTAGTCTTTCACAACAAAAATAGTGTGGAAGGGTTTTACATAATGATACCCATGTGGCCTATGTTGAATTGCTTGCCTTCTTAGAGAGAGTGGATGGGGAGGGAAGAGGGGAGAAAATTTGGAACTCAAAGTTTTAAAAGAAGATGTTTAAAAAAAAATTTTTTTTCGTGCAACTAGGAAATAAGATATACAGGCAATGGGGCATAGAAATCTATCTTGCCCTACAAGAAAATAAGGTAAAAGGGCAAGGGGTGAGTGGGGATGTGGTAACAGAAGGGATGGCTGACTGGGGAATGGGACAATCAGAATATATGCCATCTTAGAGGGGGGGAGAGGGTAGAAATGGGGAGAAAATTTGTAATTCAAACTCTTGTGAAAATCAGTTTTGAAAATGAAAAATATTAAATAAATAAGAAGTAACACAACAAAAGAAAGAAATATGGTGTAGGATGTTGGGTTAAACCTAAATTTTGCCAGAATGCTTTCTAATTTTCTCAAAAATTTGCAACAACCTCGTGCTGTATAATCTTCAGAATAGAAACTATTTGAAGAGCACCTCTTTATTTGACAAGTTCTGTTTGAGAAGCTGGAAAGAAATTAAATGTAGTCAAATATATTACACAGTATACCACAGTGAAGTCAAAATGTACATGAAACTTCAATATAAATACCATACCTTAAGAAATTGTATGTATCCCACAGTTTGGAACCCATTTGCATGACTTCTCTTTGGCAGAAAGTGAATATTTAATACTCTCACCTATATGAGCAACGAAGTTGGTAAGAATTAAGAGAAGAAAGATCTTAGTCTTATGACTTTCAGATTTGAAAGAAAAAACAAATGGTCTCCCACACATCTCATTTTCAATCTGTTGCCAAGGCCTCTCTATTTCATCTTTACATCATTTTTTGAATGCATCCCCTTCTGTCCCCTGTCACTACCATTACAGGCTATCATCACCCCAATCAGCCTGGGGCTGATTTGCCTGCTTTAAGTGTCCTCCATCTCCAGTCCATCCTCCACCCAGCTGTGGAACAATCTTCCTAAAGGATAGTTCTGACCACGTTAACCTCCTGCTCAATAAACTCTAGTGTCTCCCAGTCACTTTCAGAATCAGGCATACAGCACACACATGCCCTTAACTTAAGCAGTGTTTCACTGCTCCTCCTTCCTGAAAATGCTATCTCCTAACTGCCCTAGCTTAATTCAAGCAAAAATCCCACCTTCTAAAGGAGGCTTTTCCCATTCCCTCCCTAATTATAATGTCCTGCCTCTGCTGATTATTTCCAATTTATTGTGTACATAATTTGCTTTTATATAATTGTTTTGATTGTTTTTCCCCTATTGAGTATGAGCTCAAGGGCTTGTGACTATCTTTTACCTTTCTTTGTATTCCTTGCACTTATCACAGTGCCTTACACACAGTATAAGCTTAATAAATGTTTATTGACTGTTTTGTCTGCATTTCCACTATTTATTTTCATTCTACCATCTTGTTATGTGTGGGGGACCAGCACTCCAGTTCTATTTAATTATTCTATAACAAGTAGCTATTACAAACAAATATTTACTTCAAAGAAAGAGAACTAACAAAGTACATAAATACCTAGGACACTTCTCAACTGCATCCTCTCAAGTTCTTGGGAGATTAGGCTCATGGTACAGTGGATATTTTTGTAAATCCTTGACTCAGGTACTGCTGATCTATGTCCTGAAGGTCTCTCCTGAAAAATCATTCCTTGGGATCCGAGACATGGTTCCTAAAAACTTGTTCTGATCTTTAGAAGAAAGTGATAAGATCCCATCCCTTCACCAGAAATAGACAAGAATAAATGTAGAGGCAGAAGATATAGGTCTTTGGATAGGCCACACATTGACCTTACTGAGGAAGACCAAAAGCTTCTAACCCTTGTAGCACTATTTCCCACTCAATGTCATCAGTGAACCAAACCAGAAGGAGACATATACTAAAGAGCAGTCAAAAAGAAAAGTCATATACTTCGCTATAAGTTCACAAGGAACTTTTGATTAGTCTCTAGTGACTAAGACCCTGAAATATCCTATTTTCCCCAGCTGATTTATTGTTGGTATTCAGTGCTATATTCTAATCAGCAAAACTAATTTCAACTTACTGTTTAGTAAAAATCAGTTTATTTATCTTTTATTTACTGTTTGTGAGATTCTTTTCCATACTCACCTTCAAAGGAAAAGAACTAAGCTGATGAGAGCAAGCTAAAAAATGATTAAAGAACTGTCTCCAAAAGTAATACCTCAAACTACGAAAATATTTGTATGACTCACAAGCATCGTCTCTTTATTTAAACAATCCACTCTTCTCCTTGTAACATGAACCAATGAACAAGAGATAAATTGACTCCAGTTGAATAAAAAGCATAAAGCAGAAATTGATTTACCTTTTTTGCCAATTTCCCAGTTTTTTTTCTTTTATCCAAAGGCCTAGATTTTGGCAATATTGTCCTGGGAATTTACAATTTGAACTTTCTTACAGGAAGTGACCAACAAATTCTTTTTATTTTCCCTTTGCTTTTTATTTTTAATAGATGTGAGCAGTTTAATAATTTTTAAAAATGTAATTACAAGCTCTCTTTTTAGTTCTCTATTTTCATGTAATCCAGTAATTATCTCTCCTTTACTTTTTCAAGTAAGTTGTTTTATTTTTTCCCAACACCTTCTATGTTCTTTCCTCAACAGTATTCATTTCATTCTATATTCTTTTGCATGCTCATTGCACTTGTAAAGTCATTAAATAAAAATTTGCTTCATCTCTTCTAGAAGTTCTACTTTTTTTACAAAACTTTTCTTAGATATATATTTTGGAATAATCTCTTCTTCTAAATTTATGTTCTAGGCATTCCTGTCATCATAATAGGTCTTTATGAAGCAATTCTTTTTTTAAGTAATCATTCTTTCTGACTTATTTCCTGAATTCTTGCTACTGCTTTCTCCCTATGTGAATTCAGGGACAGCCCAGTCTGAATTTCTTTAAACTTTCAGGATATCCAAAACTATTTGATATGTGGAAAATTCTCATTGTTGTCTTCTTAGCTTTGTAACTTCCTGACCCAAGTTTGAATTCAGGCAATACCACTATAGGTTAGCTTCTAATTGGAGCTTCTACAAAGTGTTTCTGGCATTATCCATTATGAATCACTTGGCAATCTCTGCAAATTCAAAAATAACAGCAATTCTGGATCCTTCTTGGCCTGTCCTGAATATTCAAATGAGAATTATATACACACACACAAGCTATATGTGTATATATGTATATGTGTATGTGTCTATAATGAATTGGCTTAACCCTAAGGTATTCACTGAGGGATTTAGCTCCCCCATTTCCCAGAACCATCTATCACATGTTCACAATTCCTGTTCTTTGTACCGTACTCCTATTCCGGTCACAGAACTCCACTCTCTGCCCTGAAGTGTGGCCACAACCCCTACAACATGAGACAATGACAGTTCCCACAGGACCCAAGAATTTTTTCATTTTCCCAAGAAATGTCAACCATGAGAACTATCTCAAGGTCTAAGAATGTGTTGTGGGCCAACCCCTTTCATGTATATAAGTGGACCCAGCCTTATCAGCCTTAAGCCCTTCTTCTTAGGAGGGTCTTCCACATGGACACATTATTTTCCTCACTCAGAAATTAACTTCTCTTTGTGGCCTGACTCTCCTGTCTCTAGCCTCTTGTTTGTTTGGCTCTGGCTACTCACAGGTTAGAGGCTGGTTCCAGTCTGGTTGACAAGTTTAAACCAGGAGAACAATCTCATAAAAAGAAGATTCATTTTAGGAATCTTTACTATTTCAAGTAAGTCTGCTCTATCTAATCTCATCCCCTCCCCGTTTCTCTGTCTCTTTTCTTTCTCTCTCTGCCTCTTTTTACTTTTTAAGTTTATATCTTTTTGTTTTGTTTTCTATTAGTTTCTTGTTTATTAACTGAGAAACAGATTTGTTTAAGTAAATGTTTTATTTTTAAGGGACTGGCATTTGATCATAGGAGTATTTTCAAACTAAAAGTGATTTTTTTGCTTGTTACTTTCTTCAAAGTTTGTGCCGTTGTATATGTTATGTTAGTTCTGACAAGTTATTTTTCTGATTTTGCATGCTGTTTGGATATACCCTTTGTAATATCACTTCCTTTGGAATTTTCAGACTTTTGTGAGCTTCTGGAGGCATTGACAGCCCATCAAAGAGGGACTTCAAAGAGGGACAGAGCTAGGCAGGGAGGCAGGATGACTTGTTTCACCTAGGAATTCACTTCAAAAGCTCAAAGTTTCCATTCCTTCTCCCCTTCAAGGGGTTGCAACCCTCTCCTCTGACTGCTGCTTGAGGAGCAGTGACCTAAAAAAGGAGAAAGAGGAATAGGCAAAATATAACCATCTCATTGAGATCCATTACTCCCTACAAATTATTAGTATCTTATCCGTATGATAATATTCTACCCTGCAATTGAAAAAAACTATCCAACAAGCATTAAAAAGTTATTTACCAAAAATCTCCACAACTCCTTCTGAAAGCCATCTTCCCCATGTCCATTTTTAGTTTCCAGAACTATTTTTAAAAATCAATACCGATTTGCCCCAAACTTATGGCCTTAATAACAAAAACTCATGAAACAAGTGAACATTAAAAGGCACTATTAGCATTTCATTGTCTTCAAATACTTTGAATTCTAGGCAGATTTGATAACTCAAGTTTTAAGAGTTCAATAATTATAATTCCCTAATCCCTTTCCTCAGCTGCCTTAAAGACACCCAATCCCAGAGTCAAGATGGCAGGTGGAAAGCAGGGACTAGCGTGAGCTCCCCGCTGAGTCCCTCAAAAAACCTGTAAAAAATGACTCTGAACCAATTCTAGAACTGCAGAACCCACAAAACAGCAGAGGGAAGCAGGGTTCCAGCCCAGGACAGCCTGGATGGTCTCTGGATGAGGTCTATCCCTCACGGAGCTGGGAGCAGAGCCCAGCGTGAGCGGTGCGAACCAACCAGACCAGGAGTCGGGCAGAGCATGCCCTAGCGCCCTGAATCAGTGAGCTGCAGCAGTTACCAGACTTCTCAACCCACAAACACCAAAGACAACAGAGAAGGTTAGTGGGAAAAGCTGCTGGGGACAAAGTGAAAGAAGGAGTTTGTGGTTTGGCCACCGCCCCTGGGGCAGCAGAGGTGGGGCAGCTACAGAACTACAGCTGCAGTTGCTTCCAGCCCCAGGCACACCTGGTGGGAGGAATTAAGTGGTGGATCAGAGCAGGAGTGCAGAGCCTGCTTAAGATTTGTGTTAGGTCCTGGTTGGCGGTTCTTGGGGAAAGAGGAGTGCTGGTGTGGCAGAGCTGGTGCATGCCCCCAAGCTTGGAACATAGTTCTCTAAACTCTACAAGCAGTCATACCCCACTGAAAAACTGAAGGGTCAACTTAGTTGGCTGGGAATATGGCCAGGCAGCAAAAACTCACCCAGATTCAGACCTTGGATTCTTTCTTTGGTGACAAAGAAGACCAAAACATACAGACAGAAGAAGTTAAAGTCAAAGAGCCTACAACAAAAGCCTCCAAGAAAAACATGAACTGGTCTCAGGCCATGGAAGAACTCAAAAAGGATTTGGAAAAGCAAGTTAGAAAACTAGAGGAAAAATTGGGAAGAGAAATGAGAAGGATGCGAGAAAACCATGAAAAACAAGTCAATGACTTGCTAAAGGAGACCCAAAAAAATACTGAAAAATATACTGAAGAAAACAACACCTTAAAAAATATACTGACTCGAATGGCAAAAGAGCTCCAAAAAGCCAATGAGGAGAAGTCTGCCTTGAAAGGCAGACTTACCCAAATGGAAAAGGAGGTCGAAAAGACCACTGAAGAAAATACTACCTTAAAAATTAGATTTGAGCAAGTGGAAGCTAGTGACTTTGTGAGAAATCAAGATATTATAAAACAGAACCAAAGGAGTGAAAAAGTGGAAGACAATGTGAAATATCTCATTGGAAAAACCACTGACCTGGAAAATAGACCCAGGAGAGATAATTTAAAAATTATTAGATTACCTGAAAGCCATGGTCAAAAAAAGAGCCTAGATATCATCTTTCAAGAAATTATCAAGGAGAGCTGCCCTGATATTCTAGAGTCACAGGGCAAAATAGAAATTGAAAGAATCCACCGATCACCTCCTCAAATAGATCCGAAAAAGAAATCTCCTAGGAATATTGTTGCCAAATTCCAGAGCTCCCAGATCAAGGAGAAAATATTGCAAGCAGCCAGAAAGAAACAATTTGCATATTGTGGAAACACAAGCAGAAGAATCCAAGATCTGGCAGCTTCTACATTAAGAGATCGAAGGGCTTGGAATATGGTATTCCAGAGGTCAACAGAGCTAGGATTAAAACCAAGAATCACCTACCCAGCAAAACTGAGTGTCATGCTCCAAGGCAAAATATGGATTTTCAATAAAATAGAGGACTTTCGAGCTTTCTCAGTGAAAAGACCAGAGCTGAATAGAAAATTTGACTTTCAAACACAAGAATCAAGTGAAGCATGAAAAGGTAATCAAGAAAAAGAACAAGAAAAAGAAATTGCAAGGGACTTACTAAAGTTGAACTGTTATGTTCACATTCCTACATGGAAAGATGATGTGTATGATTCATGAGACCTCAGTATTAGGGTAGCTGAAGGGAATATGCATATATATATATATATATATATATATGTTTATGTACATATGTATGTATAAGTGAATGTGTATGTGTGTACCTAACCCTAAATGAATGTGTGTGTGTGTGTGTGTGTGTGTGTGTGTGTGTGTGTGTGTGTGTGTATAAAGAGAGAGAGAGAGAGAGGGAGAGCGGGCACAGGGTAAGTTGAAGAAGAAGGGAAGATATCTAAAAGAAATCAAATTAAGGGATGAGAGAGGAATATATTGAGAGAGGGAGATAGGGAGAGATAGAATGGGGTAAATTATCTCACATAAAAGTGGCAAGACAAAGCAGTTCTGTAGGAAGAGAAGAGAAGGCAGGTGAGGGGGGAATGAGTGAATCTTGCTCTCATCAGATTTGACCTGAGGAGGGAATACCATACATAATCAATTGGGTATCATACCCCACAGAAAAGAAGAAGAAAGAAGATAAAAAAAAAGTGGGGATGATAGAAGGGAGGGCAAATGGGGGTAGAGGTAATCAAAAACAAACACTTTCAAAAAGGTACAGGGTCAAGGGAGAATATTCAATAAAGGGGGATAGGTTAGGAAGGAGCAAAATATAGTTAATCTTTCACAACATGAGTATTGTGGATGGGTTATACATAATGATACACATGTGGCCTATGTTGAATTGCTTGACTTCTTAGGGAGGGTGGGTGGGAAGGGAAGAAGGGAGAGAATTTGGAACTCAAAGTTTTAAAAACAGATGTTTAAAAACAAAAAAAGAGTTTTTGCATGCAACTAGAAAATAAGATACACAGGCAATGGGGGCATAGAAATTTATCTTGCCAAACAAGAAAGAAAGGGAAAAGGGGATGGGAGGGGAGTGGGGTGACAGAAGGGAGGGCTGACTGGGTAACAGGGCAACCAGAATATATGCCATCTTGGAGTGGGGAGGGGGGTAGAAATGGGGAGAAAATTTGTAATTCTAACTCTTGTGAAAATCAATACTGAAAATTAAATATATTAAATAAATAAATAAATTACTTTAAAAAAAAGACACCCAATCCCTATCAAATGTTTTCTGAATTCTTTCTAAAATAACCCAAAAACTTCTCAGCTATCTTTATTTATTTTTTATTTTTAGTATTTATTTTTAGTATTTATTTGTCATTGATTCTCACAGGAGTTTGAATTATGAATTTTCTCCCCATTTCTACCCTCCTGCCCACTCCAAGATGGCTTATATTCTGGTTTCCCCATTCCTCACTCAGCCCTCCCTTCTGTCACCCCACTCACCTCCCATCCGCCTTTCCTTTCTTCTCTTGTAGGGCAAGATAAATTTCTATGCCGCATTGCCTGTGTCTTATTTCCTAGTTGCATGCAAAAACTTTTTTTGTTTGTTTTTGAATGTCTGTTTTTAAAGCTTTGAGTTCCAAATTCTCTCCCCTCTTCCCTCCCCACCCACCCTGCCTAAGAAGGCAAGCGATTAACATAGGCTACATGCGTATCATTATGTAAAACCCTTCCACAATACTCATGTTGTGAAAGATTAACTATGTTTTGCTCCTTCCTAACCTATCCCCCTTTATTGAATTTTCTCCCTTGACCCAGTACCTTTTCAGAAGTGTTTGTTTTTGATTACCTCCTCCCCCTGTTTGCCCTCCCTTCTATCGTCCCCCCCTTTTAATCTTCTTCCTCCTTCTTTCCAGTGGGGCAAGATACCCTTGAGTTTGTATGGTATTTCCTCCTCAGGTCATATCCGATGAGAGCAAGATTTACTCATTCTTCCTCACCTGCCCCCTCTTCCCTTACCCCATTCTATCTTTCTCCCTCTCTCAATATATTCCTCTCCTATCCCTTAATTTGATTTTTTTAGACATCATCCCTTCATATTCAACTCACCCTGTGCCCTCTGTCTTATGTGTGTGTATATATATATATATATATATATATATATATATATATATATATATATATACATATATATATATATATGTATACACATATATACGTACACATACACACACATACATGCATACATGTACATATACCTACTCATATACACACATAGAAACACACACATGTGTATATATATATACATACACATACATATATGCATATTCCTTTCAGCTACTATGATACTGAGGTCTCATGAATCATACACATCATCTTTCCATGTAGGAATGTAAACAAAACAGTTCAACTTTAGTAAGTCCCTTATGAATGCCCTTTCTTGTTTACCTTTTCATGCTTCTCGGGATTCTTGTGTTTGAAAGTCAGATTTTCTATTCAGCTCCAGTCTTTTCACTGAGAAAGCTTGAAAGTCCTCTATTTTGCTGAAAATCCATTTTTTGCCTTGGAGCATGATACTCAGTTTTGCTGGGTAGGAGATTCTTGGTTTTAATCCTAGCTCCATTGACTTCCAGAATATCACATTCCATGCTCTTTGGTCCCTTAATGTAGAAGCTGCTAGATCCTGTGTTATCCTGAAACTCAAATTGTTTCTTTCTGGCTGCTTGCAGTATTTTCTCCTTGATCTGAAAGTTCTGGAATTTGGCAGTAATATTCCTAGGAGTTTTCTTTTTGGGATCTTTTTCAGGAGGCAATCTGTGGATTCTTTCAATTTCTATTTTCCTCTCTTGCTCTAAAATATCAGGGCAGTTCTCCTTGATAAGTTCTTGAAAGATGATATCTAGGCTCTTTTTTTGATCATGGCTTTCAGGTAGTCCAATAATTTTTAAATTATCTCTCCTGGATCTTTTTTCCAGGTCAGTGGTTTTTCCAATGAGATATTTCACATTGTCCTCCATTTTTTCATTCCTTTGGTTCTGTTTGATAATATCTTGATTTTTCATAAAGTCACTAGCTTCTACTTGCTCCAATCTAATTTTTAAGGTAGTATTTTCTTCAGTGGTCTTTTGGACATCCTTTTCCATTTGGCTAATTCTGCCTTTCAAGGCATTCTTCTCCTCATTGGCCTTTTGGAGTTCTTTTGCCATTTGAGTTAGTCTATTTTTTAAGGTGTTGTTTTCTTCAGTATTTTTTTCAGTATATATTTGGTTCTCCTTTAGCAAGTCATTGACTTGTTTTTCATGGTTCTCTCACATCATTCTCGTTTCTTGTCCCAATATTTCCTCTAGTTCTCTAACTTGCTTTTCCAAATCCTTTTTGAACTCTTCCATGGCCTGAGACCAGTTCATGTTTTTCTTGGAGGCTTTTGATGTAGGCTCTTTGACTTTGTTGATTTCTTCAGGCTGTATGTTTTGGTCTTCTTTGTCACCAAAGAAAGATTCCAGAGTCTGAGACTGAATCTGAGTTTGTTTTCACTGCCTGGCTATGTTCCCAAGCAACTTAAGTGACCCTTGAGTTTTTCAGCAGGGTATGACTGCTTGTAGAGTAAAGAGTACTTTGTTCCAAGTTTGAGGGGATGTGCTGTTGTTTTCAGAGCTATTTCTATACAGCCAGCTCTGCCACACCAGCACTCCTCCTTCCCCAAGAACCGCCAACCAGGACCTGACACAAATCTTAAGCAGGCTCTGCACTCCTGCTCTGATCCACCACTTAATTCCTCCCACCAGGTGGGCCTGGGGCCAGAAGCAACTGCAGCTGTAGTTCTGTAGCTGCACCACTCCCACTACCCCCCAGGGTGGTGGCTGAATCTCGGACTCTTTTGACTCTGTCCCCCAAAGCTTTTCCCACTAACCTTCTCTGTTGCTTTTGGTGTTTGTGGGTTGAGAAGTCTGGTAACTGCCACAGCTGACTGATTCCGCCCAGCCCCTTGTCTGGTTGATCCTGCACTATGGCCCACACTGGGCTCCTAACCCCTCTGCTCAGTGAATGATAGACCTCATCCTGCGACCATCCAGGCTGTCCTGGGCTGGATCTCTGCTTCCCTCTGCTATTTTGGGGGTTCTGCAGTTCTAGAATTTGTTCAGAGCCAATTCTTATAGGTTTGTGGAGGGACCTGGTGGGGAGCTCATGCAAGTCCCTGCTTTCCAGCTGCCATTTTGACTCTGCCCCCCCATCTTTATTTCTTGCTGAACCTACTGTCCACACTAACATTAGATAACTTATCTTAATACCTTTTATTTTCCCTTAACTAATACTGTTTTACCCTTCTAATTTATTCTTTTATAACACCTGAATCATTCTTTTCAATCTCCTCCAAACTGTTCATGACGTTTCTAACTCTCTAAACTCTTTTTCCATTTGCCATCACCAGATCCTTTAAATTACCTTTAAAATGCCTTGGAAAACCACCCATTTATTCCCTTCTTATCAACTTTACATACCCACGAATCCTATGTTCCCCTTGTGACTTCAAAAAAACTTTTCCAAAATCTTTTCAACTCTATATGATCCTTTCAATCCAATATCAAAGAATTACTTCTATATTCCTAAAACATTTCTTACACCATGACATCCAGGTATCTTCTTAATTGACTCCTTGATTTTCTCAACTTACTTTCATTTCTCTATTTCTATTTCAAAAGAATAAGCCCTTTACAAATTCTCTTGTATTTTTCCACATCTATTCCTTTAGTTAATTCTTGATTCTCTTCAACCAGAAATCTAAAAGAGAGCTTAGTTTTAATCCCTTTAAACACAGTCACTCATATCATATAAAAAGAATGCTTACATATATGCAGGAAGCTCATAAAATTGAATTGAGTATCATATTTTGTATTTATATGATTGAAGAACATAAGTAAAGAAAAGAGGTCCAGGTGTGATTGGGTGGCAGTGAATAGAGTGCCAGGCCTGCAGTCACACAGACCCTAGTTCAAATCTAGCCTCAAACTAGCAGTATGACCCTGAGATCATCTCTTAACCCCCTATTTGCCTCAGTTCCCCATCTGTAAAATGGGGACATGGGGGAATGAAATGGCAAACCATTATCTTTGCCAAGAAAATCGTATGGACTTCACATAGCGTTAGACATGACTAAACAATGCCCCTATTGTGCAGTCCCTATTTCCCAACCACCTGAACTCTAAAAGATCTGTGATTTCATCTGAATGGCAGAGTCACTCATGAGAGGACAAGACACTTGAACAGCATCATAGGCTAGTATGCATTAGAAGCCCACTCTTTTATGCCTTTCCAGAATCTTGAATTGTAGAGGATTTATAACCTAGAAACTGGCAGAATTGAGAGAACACTAAGGACTGGAAATTGGTGCAAAATATTGGGCACTGCATGAAAAGAATTGGGAGAGTAGGAGGAGTGCTGGCAATGGGACTTGGGAGAAGTTTAGAGGTCCCTGATTATGATTTTCTTATATCCCATTTCTACAAATGAAACAAAAGCCCTTTTGAAGGAGTATCAGAAGAAATCATAAGCTTAGTGAGCCTTTAGTGGAACAGGAACTAGGGAACAAAAAGCTTAGTCTCTCATTGATCATGCTGATGTGGATACAAAGATGCCCTAAGGATTAATATTAAGGTCTGGGAGAGCTGGTTCAGGTGTGAAAGAATTCAGTTAGACCTTCTCTGTAGCCATTGGGAGCTTTATTGATGCAAAAGCAATGGGCTAGTCCTGGAAGAAGCACTAGTAATTTGCAGAGGGACAGGAGCTTGTTTTCATAAGAAAAGACAGGGGAAAAATTATGACCCAGGATGAGGGAGACCAGGAATTTTGTGGTCCAGGATGAGGGGGAAGTTTTACTGCATTTCAAGGTAAGGGCAAGAGACTTTAGGATGCCCTGAGGCTCAGGAGGGGCCTCACAAGGTACTAAAAAAAGTAACCCTTAATATTAACCCTTAAGGCAAAGAGACCATAATTGAAGCTGACAATATTATTTGATTACCTCTGCAGCCAAAAGGCAAATGTAGAACTACTTACTGTCTCATAATTTTCCAATTAGCAGGAAGCAAACTTCCTAGGTTCTTCTTTGGAGAGAGATGTTAAAGGGGATCAATTTGATGAATTTACTGTACATAGGACTTTGAAGTGTGCCAATTAGGGTCTTATTTAGAGAACACAGCTAGTTCTTGAGTTTTAGTAATAATCTGCTTCCAATTAGGTGGTGGGCTTTAAAAGGTGAATTGTTAGATGAGCCCATTGAACTGCCATAAAATGGTAGAAAATTGGTTTTGGCTTCTTGGTTTTTTTGTAATCAAAATCTTCCATATTACCTCCTGTGAACCCCTCTATCACTTGTTTACTCATGACTCTTCCTTTCTCCATCAGTCTGACAGGTAATTAATTCCATGATTTATTAATTTGCTTACAATGTAACTCTTTAAGACTAAACTGGTGCAAATATTGTGACATATTGCTGTAGTCTTCTTGCTAACATTTTATTTACATTTTTGCATCAATATTCATCAGGAAAATTAATCTATAGTCTTATATTTCTGTTTTGACTTTCCCTAGTTTGGGGAGCAAGACCATATTTGATTTGATTCACAGGAAGAATTTGATAGGACTCCTACTCATCTGGGCAACATATTTTTGTAAATATTCATCTTTTTAATTTAGTTTGTCAGTTTTGTTGGCATGTGACTAGGCAAACCAGCACCTAGTAATTGCTTTTATTTCTTCATCATTGGTTCTAATTTTTTATACTGGTAATTTTTTCTTAATTAAGCTAATGGTTTATCCATTTGATTGTTATTGTTTTCAGAATTTCTGTTTTGTTGCTTGTTGAGTGTTTTAATTTCTTGGTTTAGCCCACATGTTTTCACCAGGAATAACTGGAAAATCTTTTATTCTATTAAAGATCCATTATCTCACTATAGAATTATCCTGCTTCTAATATGGCAACCTATTACAGGCTACAAGCTTTCAACACTATCTTATTTTACGATTTTCCTCCTTGCAGCAAAACCTTGGGTTCCTTGATATTTAAACTTCTGCTCTGACATTTCAGAATGTTTTCTAGTTGAGGTTTCCTTTGAGGTAATTGTTGGATACCATTTTCATCTTGATCTCTGCTTCTAATAGATTTGAACAATTCTGATTCCATGGTTTTGGTTTTGTAACTTTCAAAGAATTCTATGATGCTTAGAAGATCTTTCCTCAATCTGTTTTGTATGATACTTGTTTTTATAGAAGATACTTTATATTTTCTTCTAATTTTTCAATCTTTTAATTTTGTTCAATTCATACACTAATTTTCTTTTGCTGGGGTCTATGTGGGATAGCTAAGTTCCTCTACATCCTTCATGTTGTCTATTTTATTAGACATGTGAAATGCCATAGTTGGAAATCGACTGATTAGCCCCTGCTGTAGTCTACATCAGTCAAGAAGAGAGAAGCAGAAACAAGATAGTCATATCCATATAGTTCCCAGTTCCTTCTCAGGGCAAGGAGTTGTGTGGGTATTAATATTCTTTATTTAAAGAGTGTTTTTTTATTTTATTATTCTAATTTTTGACATCTTATTTTTCCCCAGATACATTAAAAACAATTTTTAACATTCATTTTTTAAACTTTTTGAGTTTCAAACTCACATGTCTACACTTCTCATTGAGGAAATAAGCATTTTGATATAGGTTATACATGTGCAGTCAGGCAAAACATAGTTCCATATTAGTCATGTTTTGTAAAAGAAAAGACTAAGATAAAAATAAAATTTTAAAAAAAAAGTATGCTTTGATCCACATTCAGACTCCTCTACTTCTTTCTGTGGAAATGGATAGCATTTTTTCATTTAAATCCTTCAGAATTGTCTTGAATTATCATTTTAGGGAGAATAGTTAAGTTATTTACAGCTGATTACTGTACAGTACTGCTGTTACTGTATGCAATGTTCTGGTTCTGCTCATTTTAATTTGCATCAGTTCACTATATCAGTAAGGCAAAATTCATGACCTTGGAGAGGACCATGAGCATGCCTGAATAGTGTGGAATTGCAAAGTATAAGGAATTCTCTAGGTAGAAGGCCGAGGAAGTATAACATTTATTTAGACTTCAAAGAAACAGATTTCAGGACCAATGCCCCCAATTTGATATAGTGGCAATAATATTCCAAAACCGATAAGCCCACCTCACTATAGTAACAAAGAGATTATAACAAAATATTATAGCAGGAAACCAAGCCATATTTGTACTTCCCCTCCATTGTACTGCCCTCCTGTAAGGACATCACTCATGAATCCTAACTCCCTGCTCAGCACTCTCTCCTGCAGCTCTGCTGACTCCAACTCCCTCTTAAGTTCAGCACTTTCTGCTTTGCACACTCTGGAAGCTGGCCCTCAACTTCTGAATCCTGCTGCATTCTGCTCAGCTGCTTCCAGCTCTGCTCTCAGTCCTCAGTTTCTGGTTTCTGTATTCTGTTCTCTTTTTTATATAGTCCGAGACAGCATCTGATTGAGTAGAACTCAGACACATACCATTGACTCTGGTCTTAATAATTCCCCTTAGGGCCCTGAGGGCTTCATACCTCTCTCAGACTAGCTAACTAGTTTACTAACTAGGCTGGGGCCTCACATCTGATCAGTGAAAGAGTGCAGGCCTGTCTCTAATTGGATCTCTCTATGTTTGCTCCACCTGACTCCCCACCTGAATGGGCTGGAAAGATCTTTCACTTACTGATTAGCTTTACATTCATAGAAGTCTTCCTTTGTTTTTCGAAGAGCATCTTGCTCATCATTTCTTATAACACAACAGTATTCCATCACAATTTGTTCAACCATTCCCCAATGGGTGGGCATCCCCTCAATTTTTGTCACTGCGAAAAGAGCTGCAGAATTTTTGTGACAAAT
This sequence comes from Trichosurus vulpecula, assembly GCF_011100635.1. Lineage (NCBI taxonomy): Eukaryota > Metazoa > Chordata > Mammalia > Diprotodontia > Phalangeridae > Trichosurus > Trichosurus vulpecula. The sequence goes on along the minus strand of NW_023494524.1, from coordinate 242,319 downwards.
TTCTTTCATAACATGACTGATATGGATAGGTTTTGCATGAATGCACATGAACAGTGAAAATGCTTGCTTTCTCAACAAGGGGCATGGGGATGAAGAGAATTTGGACTTCAAAATTAAAACTTAAATTTTTTTTTACATGTAATTGGAAAAAATAAAAATATTTTGAAAGTAGTGTGACAAAAAAAAAAACTAATGAGAGGCATGTGATAATCCAACTTTATTTTTAGGATGAAAAATAAAATGGAGTGCATCTACCTGATTAGGGTAGTAATGGACCTTGATATAATGAAATAATCATTTGAAGTTTAGCCTTGAAATTAAAAAGCAAATGGAAGACATCTTAGGTATTTTCAAGTTCTATGGCATAAAACATAAAATTTATTTAACTTAACCCTGCAAGTATATGCTAAAAACAATGGGTAGGAGGGGGGCAGAGCCAAGATGGAGGCTGAAAAGCAGGGACTTGCTTAAGCTCTCCCCCAAATCCCTCCAAACACCTGTAAAAATGGCTCTGAACAAATTCTAGTGCTGCAGAACCCACAAAATAGCAGAGGGAAGGAGGTCTCCAACCCAGGATGGCCTGGATGGTCGCCAGATAGGGTCTATCACATGGTGCTGGGATCAGAGCACAGCACGGCATGGGCTGCACCAGGATAGACCAGACTGGGAGTCAGCCCAGAGCAGGCCTTAGGGCCATGAATCCTTAAGCTGTGGCAGTTACCAGACTTCTCAACCCACAAACGCCAAAGACCACAGAGCAGCTTAGTGGAAAAACTACTATGTTGGGTTAGAGAGCAGTCCAGCTGCAGTCCTGGGAGTGGTGGAGGTGGTGCAGTGGTGGTGACAGCAGCAGCAGAAACCACCTATGGCTGCTTCCAGAGCTCCAGTGTCAGCTGCTTCCAGAATCCCTGGCTCACACAGTGGGAGGAATCAAGCAGTAGACCAAAACAGGAATGCAGGGCTTGTTTTGCCTTGCTTGGATCTCAGTCACAATCCTGGTTGGCAGTTTTTGGGTAGGAAGAGTGCTGCTGTGGCAGAGCTTATGGTGACAGTGGAGCGGAATTAGCTCTGAAAACAGCAGCACAGCCCCTAAAGCTTGGGACAAAGCACTCTCTACAAACAGCCATACCCTGACAAAAAGCTCAAAGGTCAAGTAGTTGGCTGGGAACATGGCCAAGCAGTGAAAAAGGACACAGACTCACACAAACACTCATACTCTAGAATCTTTTTTTGGTAACAAAGAAGATCAAAACATACAGACAGAAGAAGCCAACAAAGTTAAAGAGCCTACATCAAAAGCCTCCAAGAAAACTATGAATTGGTCTCAGGCCATGGAAGAGCACAAAAAGGATTTGGAAAAGCAAGTAAGAGAAGTAGAGGAAAAATTGAGAAGAGAAATGAGGGAGATGCAAGAAAACCATGAAAAACAAATCAATGACTTGCTAAAGGAGACCCAAAAAATACTGAAAAAAAAATAACACCTTGAAAAATAGAAGAGCACCAAAAGCCAATGAGGAGAAGAATGCCTTGAAGGGCAGAATTAGCCAAATGGAAAAAGAGGTCCAAAAGACCACTTAAGAAAATACTACCTTAAAAATTAGATTGGAGCAAGTAGAAGCTCGTGACTTTATGAGAAATCAAGATATTATAAAACAGAAGCAAAGGAATGAAAAAGTGGAAGACAATGTGAAATATCTCCTTGGAAAAACCACTGACCTGCAGAATAGATCCAGGAGAGATAACTTAAAAATTATTGGACTACCTGAAAGCCATGATCAAAAAAAAAGACCCTAGACATCATCTTTCAAGAAATTATCAAGGAGAAAGAATCTACCAATCACCTCCTGGAAAAGATCCCAAAAAGAAAACTCCTAGGAATATTACTGCCAAATTCCAGAGTTCCCAGATCAAGGAGAAAATACTGCAAGCAGCCAGAAGCAAACAATTTGAGTATTGTGGAAACACAATCAGGATAATGCAAGATCTAGCAGCTTCTACATTAAGGGATTGAAGGGCTTGGAATATGATATTCCAGAGGTCAAAGAAGCTAGGATTAAAACCAAGAATTGTGAAAGCTTCCCATGAATAAATAAGGCAAGGTCACACTCAAATAGTACAAATTTAGTTAGGATGTAGACCTCACTAGGCCTAAGTTTTGTTTTCCTGTAAATCATATGATTTCAGGGAAATCAGGTGGTCTCCCCCTCTCCTAGCCTATTTACAAACCATCATCTTAACACTAAAATTTCCCTATAAGGTAATTCTGTAGTTTCTGTGCTAGTATTGGGTAAACGTAGTCTGGGTTAGATTGTGAGGCCACCTGTCCCAGCAAATAGGGACAGGGGCCCAGCCTCTGGGGGTGGGATTTCTTAGAATTGTTTGTACAAGGTTATATATCCCCTTGCCTGCCTTCTCCCCCTTGCCTCTCTTCACTACCATCTCCGCCCTGGTAGTGGGAGATGCCCAATTCTCGTGAGACTTGATTAAATAAAGCTTCTGTTTTGTTTCTACCTTGAGAAAACCAAGACACCTCTGTTTTTTTTATTTGAGCCAGTGATCTGTTGTCCCACACAGTTTGGGGGCTCGTCCGGGATTCCCCTCGATTGGGTGGGGGGGGGGTTCTCTTCACCAGGGAGCAGGATCCAGCGCGCACCACAAAGATTTATTGGGGGTTCCTGGTCCTGGTGTAGGGCTCCTCCCCATTGGGGGAAAATCCCGAAGAGAGGGACTCGGAGGAACAGAAGCTGTGCTAGGCTCCAACATTCCAAAGTAAGGGGAAAGAGAAAAAGTCCGGCCGACGGGTGTGGTGTGTGTTGAAGTCATAAACAAGTATGCGTACTCTCCGAAGGTAAGCACTCGGAGGTCTGGGGGTTATCTGTTGAGTCTGGGACTCGGAGAGTGCGGTGACGGCTCCCGACCAGATTAGGGTGGGATACAACCCCAATGTAAGGATGCTCTCGAGGACGCTTCACGGGGGACTTCCTGGGAGCGGGCGACCCTCCCATTGAGTTCAGCTAAGATTTTTGAACTTGGAGGGTTCAGTGATGGCCCTTGTAAATTATGGGGAAAAAAAACAATCTGAGTCAGTGCAGTCAGAGCACAAGTGTGAGGTACCTGTAGATAGTCCTTTAGGCAATCGATTGCAAAACTGGAATGAACAACAAAAGTATAAAAGGAAAGGGCAATTAAAACTCATTGCTTTGGAGCAAAAGAGAAAGGAAAATGGCCATAGACAAGAGCTCTTAAAATATTTGACCTAGGTGAGTGGAAAGGATTTTTCCTGGTGTTTTGAGGAAAGCTGTCCCAGGGAAAGCGAAAAAGCTTTTGGATTTCTGTATCTTTGTGTCTGTGTCTGTCTGTATCTGTGCTTCTGTGTGTGTGTAATCTGACACCCTGTAATGTCCATTATCTGGTTTTCTCTCCCTCCCTGACTCCAGTCTCCACCGAAGAGCAGGAGGGTGGGAGAGAGAGAAAGAAAGAGAAAAATGTTTTCTTGTTTAAGTTATGTAATGGAAAAGGCAAGGTAAAGAGGAGTGTCAGGTCAGAATTAGAAAGAAATAAGGTATGTGCAAGCAGTCTTAACGGGGCTTTCATCAAAGTCCATCAGAAAGGAAAGGCAAAAAAGTTTAACCATGTTGGGAAGAGGGATGTGAAGGAAGCTTAAGAAAGGTATAATCTATTTGCACAAACAGTGTGAATAGAGGTTTTGAGAGTGCAAGGTGGAAACTTTGGGGAAGTTGTTAAAAAAATTATAGATAGATAGATAGATAGATAGATAGATATACATATATACATATAGATATATAGATATAGATATAGATATATTTACATACTCTTTCTGTCTCCCTCCATCCCAGATCTGGCCAATTTGGAATGTGGAGAGATAAGAAAGAAAGCAGGAACTTTTCCCTTAAATTTAAGTGAAATGTATTACTTCTAATTTGATGCTCAGAATTAATTATGCTATTTGGTACTAAGGCAAATTCGGAAAATGAATAGATATGAAAAAGAGACACTTTGAGCTCCCTAGTATGAGGAGAAAAGGAAAAATCTAGAATGTGTACTGCAATGCATTGTAATTATGGTTTCCCAATTTTCAGAATTAAGAACTTTAAGTAATGATCCTACAAATAGAATTGGAAAATATTTAATAATATAAAGGTATTAAATAAATCTATAGAGTTAGTAAGTACTTTTTTTACATACAACTACAGAGATCCTTATGTGCAATTTAGTGACCCTCATTCCTATTTGAATTTGAGAGAAGAGAAAAAAAAGTGGCTTAAAGCTTCCAAAATAGAGAAATATGACCAGAGAATGAGAACCATCCGAACATATTTTACCCAAAAGACTGTTGCTTATTACATTCCTGAGAAACAAAAATACTTCCTAGAATAGGAATTAGCTCAATAGATATAGATATTTCTAACTTGCTGTGATTTTCCTAAGTTTATTACTTGAAAAGTTTAAAAAGTGATTTGACGGGGGCAGCTAGGTGGACACAAGTACTAGCTGTGTGACCTTGGGCAAGTCACTTAACCCCAATTGCCCTGCCCAAAAAAAAAAAAAAGTGATTTGACTGCGGATATACAATAGAGAGTTGGCTCCTTTTCAAAAATAATTACCCCACTGACAACAGCCCTGGACCCCTGGGCACCCTGAAGCCCACCCTTCTAGGCAATTGCTCCCACACCACTGGAACCTGGAATTTTTGCTCCTAGTCTTCCAAACCCAACAACCCCTATTAGAAAGTAAAGATCTCTCAGGGACCCTCCTAAATGACTCCTTAGACCTTTAATTCAGGTGCTGGACTCTGCAGCTTCCCAGCACCTTCTCCCCCAACCCTTCTCCCCCCCCCCAATTCAGTCCACAGCTAGGCTCTGCAACTATGAGGAGAGAAGAAAAGCCTCTATGCTTGGTAAGCCTAAAACATGTAATGATTTGGGAATGCAATTAATGTCATCTGATCTATTTGTACTATTATTGTGCTTCTAAATTGTAGTAAAATGTCCTATATTGCAAAACTTAAATCACTGAACATTGTGTTAGACAAAGCAATTATTAATCTGAATTTTGTTGAAGAAAAAAATAATATGAAAACAATTATGTAAAACTGGTTAAGTTACTTTCTCAGCCTTAATTGCTGTTTAGAAGACCAGGTATTTTCTACTTTACCTGTAGTTAATGGAAGGTCACAGCTAAAACAATTCAGCCAGCACTTACTTGTAAGATTGTTAACTAGGTTATTTGGGATTACTGTTTTAATGTTAAAAACCAAGAAAGTTCTGAAGAGATAAAAGAAATTATGTCCATCCACCTTTCAAGCTAGATTTGTGGGTGGGTTCTATTAAATCTTATATAGATATTGATTAGAGTGAAGATATTGATTATTGTGAGTTATTATTATTGCTGTTCAACTAATTATCAACCCCCTCCACCTGCAAGGGAAACTGACTATACCTTGTTAACAATGATTCAAATTTCTTAGGCTTCCTTTTTACCTGGGGCAAAAGAAGTAGTTAAAATACTGGCCCAGCACATTTTAAACTGATCTAATTATAATAGGTGATTGCAAACTATTTGTAATGTGAATGGAACTTAGAAATGCATATTTGAATAATTTTCTAGAAAAAGTGCATATTGTTATTTGGCATTGAGAAATTTATTAACTATATAGCCCCAAGAAAATTCTATTTACTGTAATTCACTGTTCAATAAGGGGATGGTGGTGGAATCCATTCCCAGGGATATTACAAAGATCGCATGATTGCAAAGGTGCTTGGCACAATGCTTGGCATAGAATAAATGCTATTTGAATGTACACTGTTTTAAGTTTAAAATAATTGCTTCATATTTATTAACCTTATGTGGATTTTCTTCAATGTGAAGTTTTGGTTATGAGATGAATGATTCTCTGTATCAAGCAGTTTGGGGCCATATCTGACTGAGGTAAAGCCACCAAAATGGAAATTAATTGGTTTTGGTTTTCAGGTTTAAATAGATGATAATTATTTATGATATGGTTATATGTCTAAAATTTTTCTTATTGCATAACTTGGTAAGCAGCTGTATCATCTGTGTTGTTAGAGAAGCAATTTCTTTTACAATCTAAATGTTATTAGGTTAAGAATTGTAATTTAAGAAATCTTAAATTACCAAATTCTGTCTTTAATTGTTTTGCTATCATTTGGGAAATTTGTGAGATCATTAATTAAGCTGTTGATGTTATTGCTTAGAGATAGTATTTACCAGAGTATGTTTAGTTTTGGTTTTTTTTCTCAATTATGTGGAAAAGGTTTGGTGATCAAAATTTGAGAATTGTTTAGCACTTAGGAATTAATAATAATATCAGGATAAATTGTGAGCTGTTTCTGAGGAGAGATTTTTTTATGAAAAGAAGTTTTGTAAAATCCTTTGTATGATTTTTAGAAAGCCTCGACCTTGAATAACTGTGCTCAGAGAAACAGCAAAAGATAGCAAACAGACCCAAGGTTTTTCTATTTAACCCCTTCTTGGGGTCCATGTTACTTCTCCTTATTTTGTAAAATTGCCAAGGCACCTGGAAAACTATCTGCATGGGCAAGGTCATCAGCCCCAGACAAGGAACTTGTTTGAGTTATGTAGGTCCTAAACACTGAAACTTGCTGAGAAATTAAAAGTTTATGTACAATAGATAGAAAGGATTCTAATATTTGGCTTTTACAACAGGACAAGTTTAAACTGGAGAACGAGAATGTTTAATTAAATCCCTTATGTATGTGAGTCCTGGTAAATCTTTACTGCTTATTGCAGCTCCGTATCTGACTCTAAGCTGTGATTGCTGGGACTTGCTGTTTAAGGTTAAAAGGCACTTGGGACTATAACTACTTTTGTTTTGAGTTTGGATCTGGGTATAGTTGTCTACATTACATCAGTATCTGAGAGAAATGCCACAAGCTACTCAGAAGGAATGTGATCCATACTGTTAACGGTGGAGATCTGCATTTGGGACAAAAGCCGAGGGGACAATCTTAGCCACAGTCTAGGATGGGATCCTCCTGGCCTCAGTTTCCCCCGTGTTCCTTTGGAAAGGAAGTTTCCCACCTATTTCTGAGTGTAGCAATGCAGTGGCAGAGATGCTACATTACTGAGGAATCAAAACTATATCTGGATTATAAACAAGAGCCATATTTGGCATATCACGTGTCCCTGCCTTTTTTCCTTCCATAGCAAATTTCTGTGATCAGAGCAAGTAGTCAGCAAAAGATATGAGCTCTTTTTGTGTTACCTTACTGGGCAATCTAATATTGTTTTATCTAGAACTAGGGCAGGTACAGAAATTTAAACAAACTCCTTAAGGCTCACTTTAAGATGTACCCTTTGTCTAAAAGGAATCTAAGAGCAGTAGTATTTTCCTACGATCACTCTCTTACTGCTATCAATGTGAGATTCCATTACAACACCTTTTTGACTAAGAAACTTTGTAATATTTAGGAATTCTGCTATAACTAGGAACTTTGTTATGATGCTTTGGAATTAGTGTTACTTATGGACTTTTGCACCAACTTAGTAAAGCTTTATGAAGAACAGTAGAAATGCATATGAACCACTTAGAACTCACTTTGTATATGTTCCCGAAGCAATGTGAGAATGTTATTTTGTTATTTGATTAATATCATGCATGTTTAAATTTTGGTACAATTAATTATGCAAAAAAGAAAAATGGTTCGTAGCCTGGCTTATCTTGTAGTGCCATCAAGGAAACATGACATGACTAGGTTAAGATTTTATATGTACTGTGTTGTATTTATGTATGTACTGGAGTCTCATTCCTGTGGTGGGGAAATTAATGATGAGTCATGTAAAGTATGGAAATTTGGGTTCTGATGTGAATTTCTTCAACATGGCAATTGGCCAAGGTTTCAATTTTGAAGGGTAACCGCCTTGCAGATGAGGAAGCATGGAAAATAGGAGCTATAGAATCTGAACTACCTGACCATTTGCTGGTACTAATTCCCTCTTTTCCTCTGAGTCTTCCTTCCCCAACCTTTACTACAGAAGAACAGCAGAAGGTGTCATCTTTAGGGGCCGAGGAGCGGGAAGGCCAATGGTATCTCCCAGGTGGAAGAGAGGTACTGACCAAATCAGGTATGAGGCAGGTCCTTCAACATTTACACCAGGGCAGTCACTGGGATGTCCAGAACCTGTGGTGGCTGTTTTCACACAGAATGTGTCAACTGGCCTTCACACCCTAGCAAGACAATTGGTACAGGGCTGCCTTGTTTGTTGAAGGAGGAACAGGACTGCTTTGCTCCGAACCCCGATGGGTGGAAGGCCACCAGGTCTTCGGCCGTTTCAAAGCATACAGGTGGACTTTACTGAGCTGCCCCCCATAGGCTGTTTCAAATACCTGCTGGTCATAGTGGACCATCTGACATCTTGGGTGGAGGCTTTTCCCTTGCGCCGGGCTACTGCCCCTACGGTATGTAAGATTTTGTTGGAACAAATAATCCCACGGTATGGGATGGTGGAACGAATTGACTCGGATCAGAGGACTCATTTTAGGGGTAAGATCCTGCAGCTCCTTATGCAAGCCTTGGATATTACATGGGAGTTTCATACTCCTTGGCATCCTCCCTCGTCAGGCAAGGTAGAAAGGATGAATCAGGAGACCAAGAGGCAGCTTATGAAGTTGATGTTAGAAACGCAGTTACCTTGGACTAAGTGTCTCCCTCTGGCCCTTCTCACAATACGTACTAAACCTCAAAGGGACGTGGGTTGTCTCCTTATGAACTCCTATTTGGTCACCCTTATCTGGGAAGAGGAGAAACTTGGGATCCTATATATGAACAGAAAGATAGGTTTTTAAGGGCACATGTATCTGCCTTGGCAAAAGACCTCTATTTTACAGACTAGGGAGTTGATCACTCAGACCCCACCTTTAGGCTTTCTGGTGCATAAGTAGCAACTAGGAGACTGGATCCTGATCTGGACATGGAAGGGGCCTTTCCAAGTCCTGTTGACATCAGACACCGCGGTGCGGACCACAGAGCGAGGCTGGACCCATCACTCCCGAGTGAAGACATCTACTAAGCTGCCCAGCAAATGGACTGTTGAACCCTCGTCCCAGGGGGACCCATTAAAAATACATCTGAGGCGTAAGCCTCCCACCAGCTGGATGCATGAACCGTGAACCCCCACTTAATCCATAAGGTTGCTAATAGCTATAAGTGGAGCTGTGCTCCTTCCAATTTGCCTCCCATGTATGCTGCAATTGATTACCAGAATGATAATAAGGACTCTATCAAAGATGATTAAGTTAGAAGGTACAGCCAGTGGATCTGTCAGACTGATGATCCTTAAGGAGGGCAATGGGAACCAGTTGAGCAGGAGGACCAACTAGATCCTAAAGAGAAGACCAACGAGTTAGATCGTGCAGTTGAAGCAGTGTATAAGAATTGGCGTGGGAAGCTTTCAACTATGGAATAAGAGGGGAGATCTGTGTGGGATACAAGATTGTGAAAGCTTCCCTATGAATAAATCAGACAAAGTAATACTCAAATAGTACAAATTTAGTTAGAATGTAGACCTCACTAGGCCTAAGTTTCGTTTTCCTGTAAATCATATGATTTCGGGGAAATCAGGTGGTCTCCCCCTCTCCCCCTCCCTTAGCCTACTCACAAACCGTCATCTTAACATTAAAATTTCCCTATAAGGTAATTCTGTAGTTTCTGTGTTAGTATTGGGTAAACGTATTCTGGATTAGATTGTGAGGCCACCTGTCCCAGCAAATAGGGACAGGGGTCCAGCCTCTAGGGATGGGATTTCTTAGAATTGTTTGTACAAGGTTATATATCCCCTTGCCTGCCTTCTCCCCCTTGCCTCTCTTCACTACCATCTCCGCCCTGGTAGTGGGAGATGCCCAATTCTCGTGAGACTTGATTAAATAAAGCTTCTGTTTTGTTTTTACCTTGAGAAAACTGAGACACCTCTGTTTTTTTATTTGAGCCAGTGGTCTGTTGTCCCACCCACACACACACCCAGCAAAACTGAGCATAATGCTCCAAGGCAAAATATGGATTTTCAATAAAATAGAGGACTTTCAAGCTTTCTCAGTGAAAATACCAGAGCTGAATACAAAATTTGATTTTCAAACATAAGAATCAAGAGAAGCATGAAAAGGTAAACAAGAAAGAGCATTCATAAGGGACTTACTAAAGTTGAATTGTTTTGTTTACATTTCCTTCATGGAAAGATGATGTGTGTAATTCATGAGACCTTTCTCAGTATGAGGGTAGTTGAAGAGAATAACAAGGTGAGTTGAATGTGAAGGTATGATATCTAAAAAAATAAAATTAAATTAAGGGATGAGAGAGGACTACATTGATAGAGGAAGAAAGGGGGAGATAGAATGGGATAAATTATCTCACATAAAAGTGGCAAGAAAAAGCAGTTCTGTGGGAAGGGAAGAGGGGGCAGGTGAGGGGGAATGAGTGAATCTTGCACTCATCGGATTTGACCTGAGGAGGGAATACCATACACACTCAATTGGGTATCTTACCCCACAGGAGAATAGGGGCAAGGGGATAAAAAAGGGGGGATGATAGAAGGGATGGCAGATGGGGTGGAGGTAATCAAAAGCAAATACTTTTGAAGAGGGACAGGGTCAAGGGAGAAAACTGAATAAAGGGGGACAGGATAGGATGGGGGGAAATATAGTTAGTATTTCACAATGAGTATTGTGGAAGTGTTTTACATAATGTTAAATGTGTGGCCTGTGTTGAATTGCCTGCCTTCTTATTGAGGGTGGGTGGGAAGGGAAGAGGAGAGGAAATGTGGAACTCAAAGTTTTAAAATCAGACACTCAAAAAAATGTGCCAGCAGTGGCACAATTATATGATGAAGTAATTGACACAAAAAGACAAAGACGTGGGGCTAGGCAAGTCATATAGTCAGGTTATAGACTAATTTTAATGGAGCTACTGACAGTACTTTACACAGGTTGATTGCTGAGTCACCCTGACTTCTCAGAAGAGTACAATGGAGCATTGGTTAATATTTTTTATCTCCTTGTTCCTGGGAATGAGACGCCAGTCTCCTACAGGCTAACAAATTGAAACATTTCTACTCTTTCCCATGTAGATAACCATACTGAAACATTTCTGTTCTTTCCCATGTGGATAATCAGCTGTGAAGGTGGGTTTTCTTTGCCACATCTTCTTATCCTAAACATGGCCTTTTGCCTTGCATAAACCCTTCCTCAATTGATCCTGTCGTGCAGAGATCTAAAAAGGCAACTTTGCAGTAGTCTTCTAAGGCCTAAACAGGATATAGCTGGCTCTCCACATGTCCCCCCCTTTTTATTCTGTAATTTCACTTCATAGGTTATTGCTAGGAGTGGCTTCACCATAGCATTCGTTATCCTAAGGACACAAGATAGACAAAAAATGAGTATGATCAAACCAAGAATATAAGGTAGTATATGGAAAATAGTCAACAATACATTATTAAATGGGTTAAGGCTTTTAACAGTATCAATAATTGTTTTTGCTACCCCCCTCTGGATCAATACCAGGAAGAGCGGCATTTTCTATGTTACTGGTAATACTATGTGAGATCAATGGTAATATTGGACTCATGCCAAGCACCCAGAAGGCGGGCTCGAACTTTGTCCCATGACATGTCAGGATCAGAAAGATTGTAAGGTGGTGGGGTAACACATATAAAAGTATAGCGATAATCACAACGAAGGGAAAGTCGAGTCTTCAATGTCTCCAGTTCATCTCCTAAATAAAGGATGGACTGCTGCAGGAGATCAATCTTCAGGTTGAGATCTCGATCAATCTGCTCTTGATTGGAGAAGGCTAATGCTATATTTCTTGCCAGATCCTCTACAAATAAGTAGGCTGAATTTCTGATTGCAATGCCACAGCAGATAACAGTAGTAGAAATGATTAAAGACATTAGTGCAACTAATCCTGTAAAAAGCAATCCTACAAAATCTACGTGAGCATTGCAATCCTTCAGCAATCAAATGTAGCGAGTGGTCACCCGTTGTTTGAAACCACTCATGGGATAAATTGCTTGGTAACAAAGTAAAAGAAGGTTGTTCTACTATTAATACATATGGTGAGGAAGTATTAATACACTCGGTAAGAATACAGTGTCTACAGGATACATTCCAATGGGACTCACTATGATCCCTAGTAAGATTTAAACATGATGTCTTATTTGTACAATCTGCATTATGCATTGACACAAAAAGTCTTGTGGAGAAGCAAGACATGCCTGAATGTGAGATCTGTTACTTTCCAGAAAAAGCCCTCCTTCTAAGGTACCTGAAAATACTGTATTGTTAATACTGTCTAGGGCACTAAAAGCCCTCCAAAGTTCAGTTTGCAGTCTCCCACTGCCTTTTACTCGTATAACTTCTTCTGGAAAACTCCCTATAAAGTTTTCATTAATAAAATCATTGTGTTGTAATCCCCAATCAAATAAAGACCCAGGGTAGCAGTTACTTTGGCAAAGAGTAATTTCTACTGGGACAGTCAGTTGACATTTCGTCCAAGGGGGAAAATGGTCCCATTTTCTAGACGCATTTGGACAAAAAGGAACCAAAAGGTAAGTGATAAAATCAGAAACTAATGATCCAGTAAGTGTTAATCTAGTTAACTGCCAATATAATCCTGGCTTATCTCTGGCATGATCATGTACCCACCACTGTTTTCATGGTTTTACCTGTAAACATGGGGATTGAGTGTGACTATTTTTTGAAAAGCAAATAGGTGTTCTTGTGGCAGTAGCCCTCAATGAACATACTGATGTGATATTTTTTCCTGGAAAAGGGTATTCTTTTCCTCCTAATATACGGGTATTATTAGTATATACTGTAGCTACCGGGTCCTCATATGTTACTGGCCTCAACCACGGCGGGGGGGGGAAAGGGAAATACGTCCAGTATGTCTTTCCCATGCACCCACCCACCTGAGTTGACAACAGGGCCACCATAGCCAGGAACACTAAGTCCAGAGATGGTGTATGGCCCTGGAAGGTTACTATGGTCAATGCTTTGTTGGAAAGAGCCTTAATCTGTCCCCAAGTCGGTATTTCTCCTTTCTGGGTGGTCTGGCTCAGTCTCCAACACTTCTTCTGCTGTCTTACTTGGTTCATCTTCCCGGTCAACTGTGGTACACGCTCGGACATTCTTCTCCGGTATCCAGATAGGCTTATCAGATTTTTCTGGCAAGACACAAGCAAACCCTCTACCCCACATGATTAAAGGATCAGGTCCTTTCCAGGTACCTGTGAAGGGATCTTTCCACATGACTCTAACATTTGATTTCCTTTCTTTAACAAACATTCTTTCTGCTGGAGTGGCATTTCCATCTCCTTTTGCAGAAAATTCAAGGTATGTAAGATTTTATTCAACTTTCTTTGTCTCTGTCACTACTCCCCCTTTTTGTTTTCCAAGATATATTTTAATATCTTTATTTTTTCTTTCCACAATAGCTTGTCCCATGGGATTATAAGGAATACTTGTAATCAAAGATATATTGAAAAATTGGCAAAAAAAAAAGCAATGTTTTAGAGGTGTATGTGGGAGCATTATCTGTCTTAATTTGTTCTGGGGTTCCCACAATTCCAAAAGCTACAAGTAAATGATTAATAACATGTTTCTCTGATTCTCCTGTGTGAGGGGAGGCAAAAGTAAAGGATGAGAAAGTATCTACATATACATGAACAAAAGAAAGTTTTCCAGAAGATGGGATATGAGTTACATCCATTTGCCAGAGGTGGTTGGAAAGAATGCCTCTGCAGTTTTTTGCAGTTTGTGGCACTGAGGTATATAACACAATCTGGGCAAGATTTTACAATTTGACATGCTTGTTCTCTTGTGATATTAAATTGTCTTCTGAGAGAAGCTGAATTTTGATGAAACTGTTGATGGTTTTGATTAGCCTGCTAGATAGATAATAGTAATATCGTTGGTTGTTCTTGGAGCTGTGAATCTATGTTTCGATTCCCTTCTGTGAGAGGGCCAGGGAGATTAGAATGAGCCGGAACGTGTGATATATAAATAGGATGTTGTCTTTGACGATAAAGAGGCTGTAAAACACAGAAGAGGGAATAAAGCTCCTGTCGTGATGTATATTTCAACTTTGCAGTTTCAATGTTACTACAAAGATATACAACGTATTTGCTGTCTGCTAAAATATTTAGAGGGTCAGAAATTTCTTGTAACAATAGAGTTACAGCAAAAATTTCTGCATTCTGAGGTGATGTGTATGGTCTTTGAACAACTTTATGGAGGGAGGAATTTTTATAATATCCAGCTTTCCCATTGCTAGATCCATCAGTAAAAGCAGTTAGTGCTGATAAGATAGGTGTATTAGCTGTAATTTTTGGAAATACCCATTGATAGTCTTCTATAAACCGAAGAATTTTGTATGAGGGTCTATGATTATCAAGGAGTCCTAAATAAGGGGTTATTGTCCTCAAGAGTTTGAATCAGACTTTTTGTATAAGGCTGATGGATAACAGATAATATAGTGCCTGTCATTTGCTGGAATCATTTTTGTAATTTCTGAATAAACAATGCTACCATGGTGGGATAGGTGGTTAATGTAGTGGGGAACTGATGACGTAAATGAATCCACCTGATTATTCCATGAGTCTGGAATAATACTCCTGTTGGAATTACTGGAGATGGTAGCATGGCTCCCTGTACCTGTTCTCGAGTGTTTATCCTAGTAAGCTGTGCCTGTGCAATCTGTTTCTCTATTAACTGCAACTGTTGTTCAGCTTTCTTAGTGTCCTTGGGGAATTTAAGTCAGGGTCGCCCCTTAACGTAGCAAAAAGATTTGAAAGTTGATGAATGGAAATTTGGACCATTGTTCTGAGCCAATTAATGTCTCCTAAGAGTTTCTGGAAATCATTGAGGGTTTTTAACTGATGTTTTCTAATAGTAATCTTTTGAGGGCGAATAGATCTTTCTGAGATTGACTGTCCTACATAAGCCATGGAGGATACCGTTGCACTTTTTCAGGTGCAATTATTAGCCCCCATTCTCCTAGGGATTTTTGAAGATGGGCAGCAAGTTCTGTTAGCTTAAATTCTTGTGAAGTACTGCACAAAATATCATCCATATAATGGATAATTTTGGCTGCAGGAAAAGTTGACCAGGTGCTGGCTATGGCCCGTGAGACAAAATTTTGGCACTTTCATTGATAATCGTTTACTTGGGGTTTCCATATTAATACAGACTAACAAATTGAAACATTTCTACTCTTTCCCATGTAGATAACCATACTGAAACATTTCTGTTCTTTCCCATATGGGTAATCAGCTGCAAAGGTGGGTTTTCTTTGCCACATGTTCTTATCCTAAACATGGCCTTTTGCCTTGCATAGACCTGTTTTAACAACCCAGCTAGCAGCTTCAGTGGGTGCATAAGATCCCTCCCCCGCTGCCGGGACCCAGGAGGCTGCCGGGACCCAGGAAGCTGCCGGGAAAGCACAGGTTCTTTTTATCTGCTTAAACAAGGAAAGCACAGTGAAGGGGTTGACCAGCTTACTTTAATCCAGCATTCAGTTAGCATACAGACAACAATCATTTAGTTCAGGGGAAAACGCCAGCATTCAATTAGCATTCAGTTAGTTCAGGGGAGCATACAGAGAAGCATCAAGAGACAGACCAAATACAGATTCATTGACTTACTTCAGGGGAAAAAACCAGCACCCTGAGGTTCAAAACATTCATTTAGTTCGGGGGAAAAACAAACCATCACCCCAAACCTCAAAACCAAAATACAAACAAGTTACAAATATCAACAGACAGACCCAATACAATTCATAGTTACCAACATCTGGGCTCGGCCGGAGAGCAAGGGCTGGCCCAGAGTCACACTTGCTTGCCACTGCTCCCCACACCAACCGGAAGAGGAAAGAGAGAGCTTCAAGCTGTCCTCTCCCCTCTTATAGAGTTTTTGACATCATCAAGCAGCGCCTGAATGACCAGGGCTGATTGGTTCTTGACTTGGCCCCTCCCCCTAGCGTAGAGGAACACCTCCCCTCAGCCAGCCCCATGACTCATCACACAGGAAGTTTTCTGCTTCCTGACATGCTCTCTGGGCTTCCTGCCCCGGAAGAGCAAGCCACAGCATCCAGAAGCTCAATGAGGTAAGCTGAGTCATTCAAAGAAAACAAAAGCCATTCTGGTTACAAGACCCTTCCTCAATTGATCCTGCTGTGCAGAGATCTAAAAAGGCTGCTTTGCAGTGGTCTAATAAGGCTGGCTCTCCACAAAAGAAAACATTGTTTTTGCATGCAACTGAGAAATAATATATATAGGGAACAGGGCACAGAAATGTATACTGCGCTACAAGAAAGTAAAGGTAAAGGGGATGGGGCAGGGAGAGACAGAAGGGAAGGCTGACTGGGGATCAGTGCAACCAGAATATATGCCATCTTGGAGTGGGGGGGAGGGCAGAAGTGGGGAGAAAATCTGTAACTCAAAATCTTGTGAAAAACAATGTTGAAAACTAAAATATTAAATAACTAACAAAATATTTTTTAAAAAATGGGTAGAAGTTATTGATTGTAACGTGATCTAGATGTCTTGTAAGGAAAAACTTCCTAAGAATTAAAAATGTGAAAAAGTAGGATGTTGCCTTGGGAAGTGTTAAGCAGCTTTCATTTAACTATTACTATCATATATTATGCTTTTCTGAATTTGTTTCTGAAAAACTAGAAACTCAGGAGTTTGTTATTGTTCAACAGAAATTATGTTGATTTTTAAAGATTTTGTAGTCTATAACTTTTGCTGATCCTACTGTCTCCATTAGTATCTTTGCTGATTTAGTTAGATACTGTAAGTAAATCATCACAAAATATGGATAATTTTATGTCCTCTACCTTTTCTCCTTTTGCTAACTTTAGGTTCTAAAATCATATTTCAGAGAATTAGGACAAATACTTTCTCATTTCAAAAATGCTTAATTGAAGCTGTTGCTTATCATTGATAAAACATAACTAACCAAAACTTGTACTATACTTCTCATCTACCCTGTCTGTGCAGAGATGGCAGGTATGTTCACCATCATACTTATCAAGTCATGCACTGATCAGAATTATGATTTATTTTCTTCAATACTATTATGGCCATTGTATAAATAGCTCTGGTCCTGTTAACCTTCATTCTTGTTCATTTAATACAAGCTTAAGCACCCTCCTGCCACGCCCCCTGCCACGTTTCTCTGTATTTTTCAGATTATTTCTTATGATGAAATAAAAATTAACTACAATTGTTTATTACAATTTGTTCATCCACCCCCCCAATAAACATAAATAAAAAAAGATACTGTTTCCACTTCTTTCCATAAAACATACTACTTTTTTTGTATTTATGGAAACTCCCATTTTTGATCTTTGGGTAGGAACATTTACCCTATACAGTTTAAGTTACTTTATGTGATGAAGCCATCCACAAGATTTATTTGTTCCAAAATCAAACTAATAATCTCTCTTCTTCATAGGGAATAGCCAGTTGTCTTATGTGGTTGTTTGATGTGACAGGCATTATGGGCTAATAAGCAGCCTTGTCAGCATGCTTTAGCCAGTTCTGAGTCATGAATCTGATACAAACTGAGAACCTAGAATCTCATAATGTCTCAGGACACACAGAAGGACAGAATGGCTCCAAAATATCTATAAAGCATCAAAGAAAAGCACAGCTTCAGTGCAAACTTAACTAGAATTCCTGAAAGAAGCAAGAATTTTTTTATTTTTTAATATTCATTTTTTTTAAGTTTTCAGCATTGATGTTCACAAGAGTTTGAATTACAAATTTTCTCCCCATTTCTACCCTCCCCCCCACTCCAAGATGGCATATTTTCTGGTTACCCTGTTCCCCAGTCAGCCCTCCCTATGCAAAAACCTTTTTTTTTTAACATCTGCTTTTAAAACTTTGAGTTCCAAATTCTGTCACCTCTTCCCTCCCCAACCACCCTCCCTAAGAAGTCAAGCAATTCAACACAGGCCACATGTGTATCATTGTGTAAAACCCTTCCACAATACTCATGTTGTGAAAGACTAACTATATTTTGCTCCTTCCTATCCTAACCCCCTTTATTCAGTTTTCTTCCTTCACCCTGTCCCTTTTCAAAAGTGTTTGCTTTGAAAGAAGCAAGAATTACAAAGTTTTAAAATGTTATCACAAAGGGAATGAGAGCATTAAACTAAGTAAGAAATGAGAGCTACGCAGGAAAACCTGGCCTAAGAGGTAGAAAACTTGGCCTAATCAACAAACTTTTAAAATTTAGAATGAACCAAAGAGAAGGCAACATCTGAGACATCAAGAAATATTAAGACAAAGCTAAGAGAGAAGGAGAAAAAGAATATGATGATGAAAGATTCTCATAGGAAATAATCTGGAAAAGAGATCACGGGGGAAAATTAATACTGGACTGTCTAATGACTATAATCGAAAAGTCAACTAGCCATATTTGAAGAAAACCTAACATATGAAGAATCACAAGGCAAAGCAGAAATAAAGAAATCCCAAAACTAATTCTCAGAAACAATGAATTCAAGGGCAGCCACAATCTTGTGGGAGCTAAACCAATGCCTGGAGAGTCAATAAAAAGAAGACACTCATACATTTCTTTTGCCAACATTCAACACATTCCACTTTAACCGTGGGGAATATATATGCCAACCTCTTCCAGGGGCTCTTTGGAAAAAAAAATGTGGATCCTACTGGTTAGTCTGGAAACTACAGGAAAGACAACTATTTAGTAAAAACTGATGCTGGGTGAAATATTTAATTACTATGGTTTCAAAGTAGTAACTACAGAATATGAAAACAGTTTCATGGTGTGGAATGTAGGTGGTCAGTACAAAATCTGACCCCGTGGCACCATTACTTCCAGAACACACAGGGACTGATTTCTGTGGTTGACAGAAATGACAAAGAACAAGTGAATGAGGCCAAAGAACTGATGAAAATGTTGGCAGAGCTTAGAGATGCATCTTACTAGTGTTTGCTAACAATTTTCCCAATGCCATGAATATACCTGAAATTACACATAAACTTGGACTGCATTCTCTTCATCACAGAAACTGGTACATCCAAGCCATCTATGTTCTATGAAGGGCTGGACTGGTTGTCTGATCAGCTCCAAAACCAGAAATGAATAAACAAATGTTCCTCCTCCCTCTTTCCTTCTCTCCTTCGTATTTCCTCTTATTCATCCTTTGCTTTACCTTCATGTGGTACTGAATGCCAGAAGCTGTTTTTTCCTACCCATTGTCACATTACCTATTGCATCATGCTGTAAATGAAGCAAATACAGGCAGGTTTCTTTTTTAATGTAAATCGTTTTTGTTTACAATGGGGCAGTTTCTGGCACTCCTATGCAACGTTGCTCAGCTTTTTTATTATTGAAAAAAACAATTATTTAGTACTGGGAAGAGATTTTAAATACTTGGTTTACTGGAAGTAACATGCAGCAGCTACTTCTACTAGCTTGTGACACCTGTATTGAGATCCATTTTAATGGTTGATTTTTAACCAGAATTCTGTATTTTTAATAGAAAAAAATAAAAAAGATTTAAACTTTCTGTCTGCAGTTTCTCTTTTGAAACTTGAAAAATAACGATAAAAATCAAATGATCACTTTTGCCTGGTTAAAACAAAGATCCATGTAATGCTGTATCTTTGAATCTTTATGCATTTCATAGCGTTTGTGTTTGTATTTGTGCTCAAAAGGATACTAGGAAAAAAATTTTGGGATTGTGGTTCAGAGCAGGCTGCACACTGAAAGCATTAGATCTTCAATCATAAACTGTTTATAACTAGACCTTTTTCCCCTTGAAGTTCAGGTCAGGCTGTGATTAGTTCCCCATCACCCTTGAATAACTCTTAGAAAGGACACAATTATGGCTGGTCATAAACACTGAGAAGGGCTGACATATTTTAACATATTTGAACAACAAAAAACCAGCCCTTTAGTTTTTGGTCATGTGCTTCTATTTGAAACCTCTCCACAGTAAACACAGACAACATTAGCCCTAAAGCACAGCTGGAGAGATTTCAAAAACAGTCAAAAACATTAGGCTTTTACGGTGTTTTAAGTTTTAAAGAAAATACGAGCATGAGAGGTTGGGGAGTCATTCCATTCTAAAAGTATTTGGTCCTGTTTTGGAACAATCCCCCTATTTGTATATGTGTGAAATGTCCTTTATCACCCCTCATCACTACAAGGGCCAGATCTTTTTTTTTTCCTTTTGTACTCTGATAAACATTGAAGAAACTGGAGCTGTTAAACTTTCAGGAAAAACTTGGAACTGGTTTGTTTGGTGCTCTGGAAAGCCTTACTGCTTTCAATACACAACTGGTAATATACTGTTTTGTATTGTTTTTACTTTTTATTTCAACAAACACTTGTTTATCTAAACAAGATTTAGCAATTATGTATACAAAGCAGCAGAGACCTTGGAGTACCATATTCTAGTTCAAAGTTTAAGGGCTTAACATCCAAGGATAATTTACCCAACAAAACTGAGTGTAATGCTATAGAGGGAAAAGTTCTTCCAAGAATTCCTGATGATAAACGCCCAAACAGGGGAAAACTATTTAAATTCTAATATAAGATGATACCTCTATCATCACCAGGAGTCATAGAGGAATATTAAGTATGATCTAGGAACGTTGGAAGAACGGAAGAATGGGAGACTGCCTTCTCAGTCCACTCCTCCTAATAACTAAATAAAAACAAACCCCACTATAAGCATATATAGTCAATCAAAACAAATTTCGAGAAAAGGGAAGTATTTGGGAGGGAGTGGAAATAAAGTTTAGGAAAAATTATACATAATTAGCAGAATTAGCCAAATGGAAAAGATCCAAAAGACTACTGAAGAAAATACTACCTTAAAAATTAGACTGGAGCAAGTAGAAGCTAGTGACTTTATGACAAATCAAGATTTTATAAAACAGAACCAAAGGAATGAAAAAATGGAAGACAATGTGAAATATCTCACTGGAAAAACCACTGACCTGAAAAAAAAAGATCCAGGAGAGATAATTTAAAAATTATTGGACTACCTGAAAGCCATGATCAAAAAAAGAGCCTAGATATCATCTTTCAAGAAATTATCAAGGAAAACTGCCCTGGTATTCTAGAGCCAGAAGGGAAAAGAGAAATTGAATACACTGACTGCCTCCTGAAACAGATCCCAAAAAGAAAACTCCTAGGGACATTGTTGCCAAATTCCAGACTCCCAGATCAAGGAGAAAATACTGCAAGCAGCCAGAAAGAGTAGTGTGGAAACACCATCAGGATAATACAAAATCTAGTAGCTTCTACATTAAGGGATGGAAGGGCTTGGAATATGATATTCCAGAGGTCAACAGAGCTAGGATTAAAACCAAGAATCGCTTACCCAGCAAAACTGAGTATCATGCTCCAAGGCAAAATATGGATTTTTAATAAAAGAGGACTTTCAAGCTTTCTCAGGGAAAAGACCAGAGCTGAATAGAAAATTTGACTTTCAAAGACAAGAATTAAGAGAAGCATGAAAAGAATGAGGCAGCCAGAGTCATGGACAGTGTCCTAGAAGACCTGGAATCAAGCTGTGCCTGTTACATATTGACTTTGTTGCTCTGGACAAATCATTTAACCTCATATTGTTCTAGACCACCCTCTAAGTTATAGAGAAGACATTGCCCTGAACTGACAGATGTTTTCTCACCTGGAAGTTCTCCAAACCATTTCAATCATAGGTTGGCCAATTCATAAGCATTTATAAAGTGCTTACTATGTGCTAGACACTGTGCTAAGTTCTAGGAATACAAAAAGAAGCAGAAAGAAATAAAGTTCTGGCCCTCAAATACCTTATATTCTAAAAGGGAACAACAATATAAAAAAGAGAGCTATAAAGTATGCAAGGGAGGGGAAAAGTATCAGCACTGAGACACGGCAAAAAAAAGTGAAGATAGGTTGAGTATGATCCTAGAGGAAGATGAAGACATCTTTGGCCTGGTCGTTCTCCTTAAATTGGAGGTACTATTCATAGGTTCAATTTCCATTCCCTTCTCTTCTAGACTGGTAGATTAAGAGAATACTATCTAAAAAGTTTGCCTACATGTTAGTAGGGCCAGAACCAGTAGAACGACTTACAAATTGACAAAATAATTAACTTCAAAAGAACTGAGAACTCAGCAGTTTAAAGATTAACCATGATTAGATTAATAATGAAACATGGTATTCATCTCCTAAGAGAAGGCAGAATGAGTGCAGAATGATTTTTTTTTTCTGGACAAGACCAAGGTAAAAATTTGTCTTGATTGACTATACACGCTTTTAATGCAGTTTCTCTTTAGTTCACAGGAAGACTTGGAAAGGCAGACTTCTGTTGAATGAGTATTTTATTCTAAATGCAGATAATGCCTTCTTTTTGTACTAACCACTGATGGGAAAATAACACCCAGCTTCTAGTCCAATCCTTAAAGTGATTAGAAAAATAATACTTGTGGGAAAGGCCCAGCCATCCCCATCATCAGCCTATCAGTTGTCACATGCATGGCAGGCCATCCAGCCTAGATGTAGAAGTCAAGCATCTAAGGGAAAGACGGGAGGCAACAACTGTCAAACCCCCACTACCTCATGGGTGCCCTCAGTCATGCTGTATACAATTTATTTGTACATAATTGCATTAGTACATCCTCCTTGCAAGCAGGTAACTTTGTGTTTCCAGAGCTTAGCAGTGTCTAACAGCGTAGGAATTTGAGTATTGCTTAATAATAAATTATAAAGTTCGTAAGTCTTTTCTAGCTATGGATAATCCTATGACTGATTCCTACCATAATTCCTCTCCACAAAGGAAAGCACACTTTTAAAATTTCCTTGGGTCCACAGGTAAAGTAGGATTTATATCCTGATTTTTCCTTGGGAAACATCTTCCCTCTTTTCTTTGGAGAAGAAAACAGTATTCTTTATCTTCAATGACAGAAGATGGTGATGAGAAGTTAAAGAATACTGATACTGAATTTTCCATTTTCTCCCTCATATTCCAGATTTCACTGAAGACATGCATACAGGCAAGGACAGGATAAAGGTAAACAATACAAAACCAATATTGCTAATGAGTCAGCAAAGGGCCCTTTTACTGAGAGAAAGAATCTGCTTATAAAGAAGCAAGCAACACCAGCAGATTTTTATTTTTATGCTTTGTTTTTATTTTTCCTTGTCTTATGCTATGGATATCAGGAATAAAATATTTTAAATAAAGAACAGATGTAATTACAGTAAGTCTTCCTTTTCATGGCATTACAAGCAAAATGAATTTATAATGCAATACACATATTTATCAAAATCAAGTATGCTAAAAGCAGAAAAAGATACCCAAAACGTAAGACTGGATCTAATTAATTTCATCAGGATGTACAACTTTTTCATGGGACAGAGAAACACTAAAGTGGGGATCAAACACTCCAAAAATCAAGACCTTTCATTAATATTTCACATTATGCAACTTTGAGTATTTTTGTTTCAATGACAAGAACTTTAACAAAAAAGAATGGGGAAATGTCAGGGTTTAAAAAAAGGAAATATTTCCAATTTGATCTCAAATTCATACTTCACTTTTAACATATAGCATTTAACATATACAAAAAATTTCACGAACATAACTGAAATTAATTTGCATCTGAATTTGCAATGCAGTTGTTTTTTGCATATTAAATGAAGTTTCCTATTTGCTATGATTGTTCTCTTTTGGAGTCCATCAGTTTTGTCTTTGACCCACTCAAAATGTGGTACAGCAAAATATGAGGCCAGTATGCAACAGAACTATGGACTTTAACATGCAGAAGCATGTTTGCAAGATCACAAACTTCAAGAAGAATTCCATTTAGCTTTTCATTTGAACTGCTATCTGGTCACATGTTTTGTATTTCTGCGATTATTAAGCTAATGTAGTCTCATATTTATTGTTTTTAAATCATTTGGGTGTCACAGCTCTAGTCTATTAAGTTATTCATATTTCATGATGTAAAGGCTTATTTTTCAAAACAAAAATTTGACAAGCATATCATTTACATTTTATTTCAGATCCATGAAAAAATATTACACTGAGCCAACAACATACCTTTGTTACACAGCAATGAAGAGAGACCCATTAATATTTGTGGCCTAGTGATTCAAAAAGTTACATTTTCTACTACATATTTCTCTATCTTGTCCAAAAAGATAGCATAAAGTTTAATACTTAAATGAAATCTAGTTATAATCCATCAGCATTTCCAATTCACTCTTCTTATGTCTTGCTTGGCCGGAAAAAACAGAATTATGAGCTATGAACAGAAGGTAAATGGAGGCAAGTTTCTACTCAATTAGAAAAAAGGAACCTAATTAGAGCTGTCAGAGAGTAACACAGATTATGAGGGGTAAACATCAGGATTCCCCCAAACTCCAGTTATTTAATTATAGGAGGTATAATCACTTGTAAAAATTTTGAAGACAGGCTACATATTTCAAGCAAAAATAGCTTTAAAGTTTTTTGACAACTGATTCAATGATTTTTGTGGCATGAACTGGAATGAAATTATTGGGGGCACCTGATTTTCCGTTCTTACTGATCTGCTTTTTCCTGCAGTCTCTCAATTCTCAGGAAGAAGGGCAACATATGCACCCAATAATCATTACTGCAACTAGCAATTGCTACAAGTGATTAACACAATAAAAATTCTGGTTAAACACAATAAGCATACAGAATCTACAATCTGACTTGTTTATAAAAAATAAACAATATTCAGGAGAGAATATAAATTCCCTTACTTCAAGCCTGTCCTGGGGCAGCTGAGTGGTGCAGTGGATAGAGCCTGAGGCCTGGAGTCAGAAAGACTTGAATTCAAATCTGGCCTCGGACACTTAATAACTTGTAATAAATGACCCCGGGCAAGTCACTTAACCTTGTTTGCCTCAGTTTTCTCATCTGTAAAATGCAGAAGGAAACCCTAAATGAGGTCACAGAGAGTCATACATGACTGTAGAGTAACTAAATAACCACAAAAGGGCTTAAAAGAATAATGCCTTCTAAGGAGCAGGGGATAGGGGGAGAGAGAGACAGAGAGAGAGAGAGAGGTCATAGACCTATAAACGGGACAAATATAATACGGCAGAATTGAAAAAATAAGCACTAAGAAGCTTGAATCTCTGTCATAAATTATGCTTTGTTTTGCATCAGTCATTTCTGTAGTTAAAAATGTAAAACCTATGCAGGAACTATTTTTTAA
Source organism: Trichosurus vulpecula (assembly GCF_011100635.1). Classification (NCBI taxonomy): domain Eukaryota; kingdom Metazoa; phylum Chordata; class Mammalia; order Diprotodontia; family Phalangeridae; genus Trichosurus; species Trichosurus vulpecula. Next base: position 217,044 of record NW_023494524.1, on the reverse strand, counting down.
TTATTTTTGTACTTCCTCCAGTACCTGACACAGATGGGCCATCCAAACCAGCTTCTATAAACCATCCAAAGACTAAAATATTTCCTTGACTAACAGGTTTTATATAATGTTCTTCATGATATTGGTGATGATGGTTAAACAATACAAGGGTAATGTTACATAAGGAGGATCTAAAAGCAAAATTTAAAATAATTTCTTTAAATTAAAAAAATATGCTAAGCAAGATGCAGGATTCTATAAATCACATTAAAATTTGTTTGACAGGCAAATGAGGAAATCAATATGCATGCAGGTGAAGTGCACAGTATGTAGACATTTTGAAGGATTATTCTTCAATGAGCCTAATTCTACTTGCCACCTCATCTTTAACTGTATTTAGACTTTAAAGAACAGTTTCTTCTTTCAAGTGATATAGGTAGTTGCTCAGTGCCATAATTTTGGGGAGGCAAAAAACACAATTAGAACTCAGAAGGCTTGGCATTATTTAACCAGGTATGTAAATTAATCATATTAATTAACTTTTCTAAGGCCATTTCCTTATGTATAAAAACAAAGATAAACTATTTGGCAAATTCTATTAAGCTGTAGAGGACATGCAAAGTTAACTGTAATAAAGCTTATCATCCAAAAGTCAGGTTATTTTAGTTGTTTTGACTCTACATAATCTAAAACAAGGACTAGTTGTAAATACTAAAGAAAATAACAGCAGTGACAAAGCACAGAACTTTCTAATTACTACAGAATTAATATGAATAAGCCTAATGGGTTCAGGGTTCTAACAAACAAGTTAATACAAATCACTGCAAATCAACAGACCATACCTCAGCATATACATACCATTATGAAGCAGAATACAGTAAAAATATTCATAAATTTAAATTTTATCTCCTGATGAATTATTTTCCACTGCTAAGAAACCACCAACTCAAGAGTGTCTAGTTTTATTTGTCTGCTTTGTTATGTCAAAAAGTATTAAAAATGTTGAGAATTGAGACTTTAAAGAGATAACTAAGATATTTTTGGCACAAGATCTCATGTAAATAAATCTAAGGTGTACTGTGTTCTCCAAATATAGTAGCATTCTAAAATTACCCAAAACTTTGTATATGAAAATTATTCTTTGCCCTCTTGGTCACTTCTCCACAGCAGGGGATAGATAGAAGGAAGGGATGGCCCAGTAAGAAAATAAAAAACTTTAAAAAGGCTAGCAGACTGAGTATGTGGATTCTAGTTAACCTTAATCTATTTTTAGGGACTTGGTACTTTCTTTCTCAAACTACATTAAGATTTTTAATGCTCATAAAAGTAATGTTAAGTTACACTATGTAAAACACTACTAGACATTTAGGTTACTTCCTGCATTATCTGAGTACTTTGTCTTTAATAACAACTGCTAACTTTTATAGAGCATTTACTCTGTGCTTGGCACTATACTGAGTGCTTTATAATTATCTCAAGTGATAATAGTTAACATCCCCTTAAGCATCATTTCTCCACTTCTCCTTCACTGCTAACTAAAATAAGGCAACAACTCACTCTGCTGAAAATGAATTGGGTCCAACAGATAAAGAAAAAATTCAATACCCCTTTTTCTACCTTTACCTAAATCCCACTGAATTCCTCACCCAGTCTGTATTTATTAAAAAGCCACAGGTCTTCAAAGAACCAATTAACCAACAGGAAGATCAATTAGGAAACCTTGCTTATTAATTGTTTGATATGTATTTTTCTGCATCTAATGATAATTTCAGATTGTAGAGTCTGCAGTAAAGCATTAGTAGAGAAATGAAATGTAAATTGATTAAGTTAACTTTTAAAGACATTTGTACTTAAATAACTAGTCAGGAAGTGTATATACATACGGATGTGTGCATGTACAAACAGAGAGAAAGAGACAAAGAGTTTAGAATCTCTAACCAAGTAGAAAAATTCCTGGCAAACATTCTTTTGATCCTACCCTTAAAAAATAATTTTGAGAAAGGCCACACTGGATAGCTAATCTTTTAGGTATAGAGATAGAAATTTTGAGTTATTAGGAATATACAAAAAGGGAGAAGAGAATAAAAAACCAGAAATGAAGAAATCAAATGGGAAGATTTAAAGGATTCAACCTAAAAAGAAACACCTTGTAAAAAAATAGAATGTCAATATTTTAAAAATGTCCATTAGTTATTATGTGTGACATTTGCCCGGAAATATCCCAGTGAGGACCCAAAGAAACTATTCCCCCAGATATGACACTGATCTTTATCAATGATAATAGTCTTGACATAAGATTCAGTTTGGACTAAGTATATCTTAACAAGCAAAAGCTATACAAATAAAATAACTCTTCCTAATGTCAGTGGGTTTCAAGAGAGAAAAATTAAAGTGCAAAGTGGGTGTCCTTTTGAGAAATGAACAGCTTTTCAGAAATCCTCAACTCAAAATGTCTAATAAAAATGAAAACTTAAAATGTTTGTAAATTTTTTTCCATAGAGAATTGAAAGTAGGCAGTCACAAAGGTTACCCTTCTAAGGACATTTACTTTCCCATTATAGAAAAATCAAAAACAAAGGAAAAAAATTAGGCAAGGAAAACACTTCTATTTGTTTACATTTCAGCCCATCAAAAGCATTATCTTTTAAGGATGCTAAGGAACTGAAATATAGATACTAAAAGTCACAGTACATGTTCGTCAATTTGTTTAGCACTTATGTATCTAGGGCCTCAAGTGTGACCCTTTTACCAAATCCAAACTTCACAGAATAACTTGGACTAAGTCAAAAGGCCATATGGCCACATGTGGTCTCCAGGCTGCAGGTTCTCCACCCGTGGTCTAATGTGTTCTTATGTATGTGTGGCAATTTTTAATTAATACATTTAAGAGCCCACTTTTCTGCTATAATGGTGATTCTCAGCTTAGTAAATTATATACAAGACATCAGTTAACATAAAGATATGCACCTAGACAAGGACCTTTTAAAAGTTTGATCTTAGTAAGGTACAACCTCATTTGTTATTTCTAAAGCGAAGTCTAATTTAATTCACATTTCACTTTTCCTAACTCTTTTCCTATTAAAATAACAATACCACAAGATGAATAATGCAGTAATCTTATTAAGAGACTATTAGGATGAAAGTGATATTCTAATTTTCCATTATACAAGCAGTTTACTGAAAATGTGGGTACAAAGAAGGATACAATCGGGAACTAGGTTATATCCATCCAAATAATCTACTCAAAGAAAAGAAATGAGTAGGGAATTCCTGCCAGCTTAGAATGCAACTAACCAAAAGGACCCTCACTGAAGCTAAAGAGAAAGGAAGAAAAAAAAGAAAAATTAATTGACTTAAATAAAGCTGCAAAACTGCAACCAATATTTAAGAATTCTGAAGCATCATGGCAGTTCCATGTATTTATTCTACTTGAAAATAATCAGCAAATACAGTTCATTTAGATACATTTTCTGTTAGAGCATCTGTTGATTTATTTTGAAAGGAAATATGAGAAATAAATAGTACAAGTCAACTCAGTAAAAAACTGAAAGGACTTTTCTCTCGTTGCAAAGTTCAGCCCTATTCCATAAATTGCTTTAGGGTAACTAGATATTGTTTCCTTCTTCCTCAATCTGCTCCTTAAGCTAGTTTCTACATAGAAAAATTTTAACCATACTTTTATGAAATTCCTTTATATGCTTGTGAAGCTTATTTATGGTCCCATAATTTTATACCTATTCTGGGTCTCTTAAATTCCAAATATCTGTGGAACAGATAAATAATGACACGGCCTCCAGTGAATTACCTTAGGTCAACCCATGATGCCTAGAATGTCACCAAAAGACCTATTCTGGCCAGAACACCAAATAAAGATTTAAAAAAAAAAAAAAGAATCACTTATCTCTGCAAAGCTCTGAGAAAGAAGAGAACAAATAAGGTTTCCTTTAATTATTGTTGGCCTCACTTTATTGTCATTATTTTCTTTAAAATTTCATTTTCATCCCCTCAGGCCTGTGCATTAATGGTGCTAAAAATACAAGTTCCACTAACTTAATTTATTATGTTTTAAATGACAACTTATATGCCACACTATTCTTAAAACAAATGATGGAACAAGAACTGGCATATGTCAAAATGCTTGATGAAGTGTTAGCCTATTCAGTAGTACAGAGTACTGTTATACAAAAGTGCAAAGCTGCTTCTGGCCTGATTTAAGTCTTCACCTTGGCTGTGCTTGTCAATTAGGGAAACATTCCACAATTACTTCTACCCAGAAGCCACAAATTCTAAATGTGCTGAGAAAAACAAAAACACAAATTTTTTATTTCAGTTGACTTGGGAAGCTTTGTGAGAGCCCTATCCATAAGATGAAACAACAGCTGCCTTTATTTTTTGTTTTAAAATCTGTGTCACTTAAAATCAACTAACACTCTCTGTTACAGACATCCGGCTGCCCACAGGATCCTCTCTACTTGGCCTTGGCATAGAGGATGAAACAATGTCTTTTTGATCTTCTCCTCTGTGTTTATACTTTTCTGTGGATGTAGTTTTAATGGGCTCTTTTATGTAGCTGTCACTTTCAGGCTGTTCTTTTTGCATCTTGTCATCTTTGCTGCTTAAGTCCTTGGACTCAGAAGAGCTTCTGTTAGCCTCAGAACCCTCAGGAGATAATGGGAGCAAAGTTGAAGTGGCCTGGGGTGATTCTAAGTAATAATGTTGGTGCTCTTTTTTCAGAGGTGAAGTGCTACTGACGCTCCGCCCTTTGGGGCTGCTTTCTTTACTTTTACAAACAGGACTTTTCCCAGCTTTTAGTCCCTTGCCACTCTTTTCTCCAATAGTTGACAAGAGCAAGGGGCTCACCATTTCCTTTACTTCAATGCTAACTGTTTCCCTGGTCTTCCTCTTTTTGATAGGCAACACAGTTTCTTGCACTGAGCTAATGAAAGATTCTTTAATTGTTTTCTTCTTGACTTCGGGAGAAGTGGTTGCCACCCCACCTCCTGGCTTGCGTCCTCTCTTCTTTGGAATACCTTGGGGATTTGTCTCAATTTTCCGCTTCCTTCCAGGACGTTTGATTACCATGACTTGGGTAGACGTGGTGGCCCCACTTCCTTCTTCCTTCCCTCCAGATGAAGGCTGAAAAGGCATCTTGACTAGAAGTTTTCCAGAGCTCTTCTCTATCACCCTTTTGATACGAACACGTTCTGAATCATCTGTCTTAGATTTTCCTGTGCTGCTCCCTTTGGGCCTTCCTCGCCCTCTAACTGCCCCCAAAGCCTTGGTAGTTTGAGGTTTCTTGGATGACTTTTGTTCTCGCCGAGAAGGGCTTCCTCTCCCAGTCACTGTAAAATCAAAATCATTTGGGTCCAAAGATGTGTCGCCTACCTTTTCAAAGTATGCAATCAATTCCACCTTGGATCGAAATGCTTTTCCCTGGGGACTATACAGAAGGAAAAAGAAATAGAAGAATCATAGTTAGAAATAATGAAAAGAAAATTGGTAAAGATAAAAAAATTAGAAAGTCAATGTTGGAAGAGTTGTAAAAAGAGCTGTTTGGCAAAAAAAAAAGGTACACTTTTGACATTTTGAGGTTCCACTGCTAAGCATCCAAGGTCAATAACCAAAAAAAGGCTCTATATACACTAAAACACTTTTACCAGAACTCTGTGTGGTAGCAAAGAACTGGAAACAATACAAATACCCATCATTTGATGGGATGGGTATTTATGGTATATCAGCATAATAATAAATGATAAGTATTCAGAGTAGCACAACATAATGATTAGTGTCAATCTAAAGAAAAATGACAATACAAATAAAACTGAATTAGGTATAATTATAAAGATCAAGCTAAGCCATCAAGAAAAGATATGACTATAATATTCCTTCATTACAGACAAGAAAGTCTACAACACTACATATCATCAAACTTGAATAATGTTAGCTCTGCCAAACTACTTTCTCCCCCTCCTTTTTCCATGTCTAATTTCCATATGCATTAAATGTTGATAAGTGACAATTTATATTACTCTACATAATTTTATAAGCATGCTGTGAAAAATAAAATTGTAGAAAAAAGCATTGTAGAAAATATATTACCCTCCATCTACCAACCCAAAAAGTTGCCAACTTTCTTCTTGCTACCACTCTGCCATTACCGGTCCCAGCCCTAATCCCTATCAACCCCAAGGGACTGCCTAGATCCTGTTCCAATCCTGTCTTATTATTGTGAAAGACTATCTATACTTAACATACTGTCAAATGGCATACCATGCAAACACTTAAAGAAGAACTTGACGAAATTCCATGGGGAAAAAAGCAGAATTACAATAGGGTACTCAACATGCCTCTTTCACAGTAAGTTTCAGAAAAAAGATAAACAAGAAAGAATTGCAGAAGTTAGCTATACTAGGTCTCTAGAGAGTACTGAATGGCATAAGAACATAAGGGCAGAGTCAAGAAAACCTGTCCCTGGGGTACTGAAGAGAAGTAATTGCTGTCATGGGCCCTAGGAAAAAATGAGCTTGAGATAACTTGAGAAGTTGTGCTCTGACTCCAGAAGCAAAGCAAGAACTCAGTTCTGACCTCTAGCCTAGGCAGAAGTTAAAATAAAGAGGGCAAATACCCACTGGCTGGTAGCAGCTGAGTCCAAAGTGGTCCACGGAAATTTCCAATGAGGGACAAGCCAAAAAGCATCCTAATTTCAGGAAGACAATGAAGAAGAGACTCCAAACAACATCACTTTAAAAGCAATGCAAGTTTACAGGTCCCTAGCCTTATTATTGAAACCCTTGAGTACCACAAAATTCAATGTCACAAGAAAGTAACAAAAAGACTCAAAAACTTAGACTTGATGCTCCCTCCAAGAGATGAGCCCTAATATCAAATATGAAGTCAAGAAGTTATAAGAATAAGCAACAATCACAAAATCCCACCATAAAAATCTATCAAGGTAGCAGGAAAGTTCAAGACAAACCCAAAAGAAAAGAATGACTACAAAAGGTTTCCAGAGGCAAAACTTCATATAAAAACAAAGCCTGGGCACAAGGTCAACTATAATTCCAAAAATTAATGAAAAAAGAGTTTAAAAACTAAAAAGTTATTTGAAAAACCAAATGAGAGTGCTAAAGGAAAAATGGGAAAAGAAATGGAAAAAGACTTAAAAGAAAATGTAAGGTGCCTCATAAGAAATACATAATTTATTTTTCAGTAAAACATTTTCGATAATTACATATAAAGACAATTCTTAACATTCATTTTTTAAAATTTTGAGTTCTCAATTTTATCTCTCCCTTCCTCATCTCCCTCCTCCCTGACAAAGTAAGCAATCTGATATAGGTTACACATGTTCAATCATGTAAAACATATTCCCATTTAGTCATGTTGTGGAAGAAGATGTAAAGGAAAAAAACACAAAAACTACACGAAGTGAAAAACAGTACATTTTGATCTGCATTCACACTCCATCAATTCTTTCCCTGGAGGAGGACAGTACTTTTTATCATAAGTCCCTGGGACTATCTTGGACAACTGTATTGCTGAAAAGAGTAAAGTCTATTGAAATCAGTCATCACACAAGGTTGATGTAACATTGTAAAACATTCCCCTGGGTCTGTTCACTTCACTTAGCATCAGTTCATATACGTCTTCCTAGGTTTTTCTGAAATCAGCCTACTCATCATTTCTTACAGTACAATAGTACTGCATTACATTCATAGACCACAACTTGTTCAGCCACTCCCCAACTGATGGGCATTCCCTTGATTTCTAATTCTTTGCCAATACAAAACAAGCTGCCAAGTTCTTTTCCCTCTTTTTTTTTTCAAATCAGAGATAATTTAAGAACCACTGGCTAAGTGAAGTAGCACGAAAAGTACAATGATCATTTCCCTGCCCCACCAAAAAATAAAATAAAATCAATCAAAAAATAAAGCAATCAAAAATTCCTCGAAATAGATCTAGAAAAAAAACAGAAGAAATCCTGCTTGGGAAATCCAAGGAAAAAAACACAAGTTATTTTTTCCGAGCAAACTTGGCAAAGACAGAGAGGGAGATTTCAGCATTCTGTATATTACCAACAAAACCAGCAAAAAGAAAAAGCAAAATTTCAATTTTAAAACAACTAAAATAATAGAAAAATTACGAACACACACACACACACACACACACCCGACCCCCCCCAGGCAAAATACTGTTTATATGTAGGGTGAGCCTGAAGAACTAGAAAAATAATTTTAAAATTATCTAGAAGAAGAAAAGGTAAAAAATGTCAATGCAATTAATGAAAAAAAAAGTGGGGAGAAAGACAGCCAAGATGCCACAGTAGTAAGACACAATACCATCCAGCTTTTCTCCACAAATCTCCAAAAATAGATCTACAACATGGCCCAGATCCAATCCTGATAGAGAAGTCTGGGGAAAAAGTCAAAGTGATTCATTTATACAGCCAGTCTGCATGCTGACTCTGGGGATTACTAGATCAGGATACTTCACTCTGCCAGCTTAGAGTGCAACTCTCTGTCCTGGCAAGAGGAGATCCTAGGCCTAGGGTATTTTTATGGAAAAAAGTACTCATTGGTAGCTTTGTTACCTCACAAATGTTAGACCCAGACTGCCCATAAATGGACATTCAGAAGCAGGAAGAATTACATGGCTCAAAGAGAGAAAAAGAAAAAAAGAATTACATAGCTCAGAAGAGGATCCTATTTACAACACATCCAGAAAAGGGGGTAAATTGATAATTGTGCACCAACTGGTTGATAGGGGTGGAGTCCAGCAATGACCTACTCTTGCTCAGACACAAACCCAGGTCAGGAACTTACAGCTCAGTCATATTTTGCCCTGGATCAGACCAGTCTGAGAACAAAGCCTTTCCCTGAGATCCTGGAATAACGACATTCAATACCCAGACCTTCCCTCCAGAAATGCCTAAGAGCCCAGATCTACAGTCAGGTTGAAGAATAAGCTGTCTGGGTGACAGGGACACCTCAAAGACATATAAATGCAAAAGAGGTAATAAAGAGCTACAAGCAAGGAATAACAGAGGAAAAAAAACCTAGGAAAAATTCAACTAGAAATTCTGAAAGACTTAGTAACTATTCAACTTATGTTCATTATGCTCATTATTGAGCAACACTATCACCCAAACACAATTCTAGAGGATTCATGATAAAACATTTTATCCACCTCAAGATAGGGAACAGATAAATTCAGGGTGCAGAAGAAAGACCATTTTCTTCTTTCTTTCGCCCTGAAATTTTGAGGGGCATATAGCTAATGGAAGAATTTGTTTTGCATGACCACACATATTTGCGTTGGGTTTTTTCTTTACTTTGCAGAGGTAAAGGGAGAGAAATGGAAGAGAGAAAATCTGGCATTTGAAGTAAACTAAAACTGAATTTTAAAACCTAGAGGAATTTTTTTTTTAAAGATATAACATCTCAGAAATATGACTGTCTCATTTCTCAGAAACACAAAGAACTTTTACAAAAACTGACCAAACAACAGGGCAGAAAAATATCATAAACAAAAGGCAGAAATAGCAAGGACATCTTTTACAACCATAAAGCAATAAAAATAATAATCAATTCCAAGACCACAAAGAAAAGCCACAAACCCAAATGGGGACTTAATAATAAAATCTTAAATAATGAGTGGGTCAAAGAACAAATCACAAAATAATCAATAATTATGTGGAAAAAATGATAAAGATGAAACAACATACCAAAATTTCTGGGATGCTGCTAAAGCAGTCCTTCAGGGAAAAATCATATGCCTACAAACATACATTAACAAAATAGAAAAAACAGAAGATTAATGAACTAAATATGTGTTTTTAAATTAGAAAGCCAACAAACAAACCTTAAGCATAAAAGAAGAAATAGTTTTTAAATAGAAGAAATAGATAACACAGGAAACCAAAAAACCTATAGAATGACAAATAAAAATTTTTAAAAATACTATTAAAATTGATAAATCCTTAGCCAAACTAATAAAAAATAAAGGATAGAAAATTAAATCAATAAAAAAGCAAATGACCAAGATGAAATCATAACAAAACCAAAAGAAATAAAATAATCAGAAGCTGCTATGTACATCTTATGCTAACAAAACTGAGATCGCAAAAAAACAAATACCTTCAAAAAACATAAATTATTCACTCTAACAGAAGTTCAAATGGAGATCTTAGCACTATCTCAGAAAAGAAAATAGAACTAGCTATAAGGGAATTACCAAAAGAAACCCCCCACTCTGCCAACTTTTAAAGAGCACTTAGTCCTAAGACTACACAAATTATTCTCAAACATTGAAAAAGAAAGCACTCTACTTGAATTTTTTTATGAGATATATGTATAATACTGATAACTAAAGCAGAGATAAAACAAAGAGAACTAGAGTCCATTCTCATTAATGAATACCAATTTTAAAAAATCTTAAGTCCTTTAAAAGACATTTATCCAAGAAATCATTCATTATCACCAAGCTGAATTGAGGCCAGAGATTGCCAGCCAGTTCAACATTAGAAAAACAATCAATTAAAAACAAAAACATTCAAAACTCATGATTATTTCAATAGATAAAAGAAAAAAACTTCAAAAAAATACAACATTCATTTTTATGCTAAAAACACTACAAAACACAGGGTTTTTCTTAACATTATAAAAACATCTATCTATAAACAAAAGCCAGTATCTTACATAACAGGGATATATATAAAGACAGCAGTGAAACAAAGATGCCCCCCTCCCTGCAATTATTTGGAAATGCTAGCAATATACACGTTAAGATACAAGAAATTATAGAAATAAATGTAGGTAAGGAGGAGACTAAAATTACCCCTATTAGATTTATATTATAGATAATTTACTTGAAAAATCCTACAGAAGTGCCAAAGATCACACTATAAAAAAAATTCAGAAATAGATTATATATACTTCCTCAGGAAAGAATATGTACTCTCAATCAAATAAAAGATAGATAACTCTACCACAATACTAAAAAGCTACTATACAGACAAAATTAATGAACCTAGGATAAGAAGGAAAATAGTAAAAGAGGAATCAAATTTCTCTGATAAAGGTTTGGTATCGAAGATATTTAAAAAACTAACAGATTATACATACACACCTCATTAGCATAACTTGACCTTTGGCTGTATTCCCTATAATAAAGATAAGCTTTATTATAAAACTTGATGACATAAGAAAATCCAAGTGAGAATATAGCTATATTTATATAGACAGATATACACACTATATACATATACACACACATATGACAAATAACCATTCCTCAAATGAGTAAGAGGTCAATGGATACAAAAACACATCTTAAACAGAACTGCAAATAAAAGAATCACAAATCAAAACAACTCAGGCTTCACCACATACTGAAAATTGGCAAAAAATGGCAATAGTCAATGCTGGAGGGGTTGTGAGAAGATAGGAATACTAATTCCTTACTGGAAAAACTGCAAAATGGAAAGCAATTTCAGAATTATGCAAACGAGATGACTATTTGAACCAGAGTCTCCATTACTGGGCTTTTATCCAAAGGAAGTCAGTGACAAGAAAGTCCCCATATATTACAAAGTATTTATAGCAGCACTTTTTTGTGATAGCTAACTGGAAACAGATTAGATGACCACCAACTATGGAGTGAGAGAATGGCTAAACAAATTCTGGTACACGAATGCAATGCAGTATTCCTGTGCCATAAGAAATGATATGTGTGATGAATACAGAAATGCATGGAGATAAATATGGACTGATGCAGAATAAAGTTAGCAATGCCAAAAAAACACAATGACTACAACATCATAACAACCCAAACACAAAGAATAACCCCACACATAATTATACAGTTCAAATGTAGCAGTGGAAGGTCCACAGGTACTGCATATGTTTTTAGGCTTTTTTTGCCTGGGCTCATTTTTTGCCTTTTTTGCCTTTAAAAAAATACTGTTATATGGGATGACTCTAAGAGGAGAAAAAAGAAAATGGTTACTAAGAGAAACTACAGTAATAGAAAAAAACAAAAATATCGGTAAGAACTTTTTTTCTTAATATGTCAAGAAGTTTTCACAATTAATTCTATCTTTAGTTCCACTATACCTAGAAAATAGTCAATGAGGTAACTAACTGAGGACATCTATTTGAGCTAGAACAACATCCTAAGGTTAAATAAAATGTACATCTAATTACTAAGTACTAATGTAAGTATTAATCTAAGCACATTAATCTAAAGTACCTAAAAGAGCTGTGTCAAATGCAATAAAGCTATTAAAGGTGTAGGAAATTCCCAAAAGTTTTTTAGGCATTGAAAATGTCAGCCTTACTCATGTGGGCCTACACAATTTAAAACATTCATGGTCAAACTTTTAGCTTTTTCAGACCTTGTGATGTTGAGGGTATAAGGAACACACTGCAATAGTCAGTAACTTTCATTTCCATCTGTATCCTATTCATTACTTTAATGTATCAGTTCCCAACATGCAATTGATCTATTTGTGAATTGTTGGTGTATATTTTGCACATGTAGCTTAATTTTTTTTAAAGTGTTGATATAAAATGTATTCGTATTGTAATTAAGTTACCAGGGGACTGTAGAAGTCTGATGGTGAAAAGGAGAGACAAAGAGAAGGGGGTGGAGAAAGGTGGGAGAGAAGAGGAGAGGAGAGGAGAGGGGTGGCAATTATTTGAGTAGGATCCGAAATATTCTTTCTCTCCTTTTACATTCCTGAACTGTGGCCAGGTTCTAGGAGTGTAAAAGGATAAGGAAAAAATAAAAGGCAGGGAAGAAAGGCTTTTTCCCCTCAGATCTAAGAGAAGTTCACTAATTACAGAAAGGCATGGGCACTCTGTCAGTGAAAGTTTCAAGGTGAAGAGGTAAGGCTTTTGGAAGAGAACTGACATTTAACCCTTTCCTGGATCATGAAAAAGAGGAAAGGTTTATCTGAATAGGGATACAACCAAAATTGAGTTTAACTGGAGTATCTAGCTAGAATTTAGAGTTTAACAAAATAAAATTAAGGACTGGTCAATTTTAAAATAACTTCTTACTTGGGGTGTATGATAAAATTGATAATGACTAAATTATATGAGACTTCTATTTATAAGAAGAAATCATAGAGAGCTATGGATTTCTTCACAGATTATGGAACCTAGACTTGAACTAAATAAAAAATGTGCTATCAAGTGTGATAATTGGGGAAATCTTAACATTATTTTTAAAATATTTGGCACTGGAATGACCGAAAATAGAGAACAATCTCATAATATAAAATGTCCAGAATAAACGGCATGTATAAAATATAATATCATATTCAATATTAAGATCATAACCCCAGATTCTGTGTAATACCATTTAAAACAGTCAGGTAACTGAATTAATTCTGGTCATATTTTAAGTGTAATGTTTCACTCCTAATTTGATGTTTAACATTAAGTCAGAATTTATTTAATTATTTGGCACTAACACAAATTGGGAAAATGTATAGATCTGAAATTTCTTAACTGGGTGGCCTTAAGCAAGTTACCTCAGTTTACCTCACATGATTGGAAGGTACCTAACACAATACCGGGCAGAGGGCAGACCCCTATTGGTTCCTTAATTAGATATCACCACTACACAAGGCCAATAGGTAACAAGATGCTCAATATTCTATGTAAGATAATTTGGAAATGCATTCAATAGATTTGGAGCAACTGATTGGTAATGAATTTGTTTCAAGTTTCAAATACATAATATTGTTTCAAAGTGGTAAACTTTTCCATCAGTTAGTGTCAAGCAACTTTTAACAACCTGGAAATTTTTTACAGTATGAAATGAAAGAAACTAAAAGAAAGTACAAAAATTATTTAAACCAATTATGTTATTTTGTCAGCCCTGCTAACCCTGTTTTATAATGTTTTATAACTGCCATTTAGAAAACCAATTAAAAAGCGATTACAGCTAAAACAATTTGGTTATCAGCAAAGTTGTAAGATTGTTGGGGCAGCTAGGTGTCGCAGTGGATAGAGCACTGGCCTTGGAGTCAAGACAACCTAAGCTCAAATCTGGCTTCAGATACTTGACCGTTACCAGCTCTATGACCCTGGATAAGTCACTTAACCACAACTGCCTCACCCCCCAAAAAAACAGTTGTACAATCATTAAGTTATGTGGGGTTATTTTTTTTATGTTAAAACCTAAAATTGGGAACTGATTACTGTGTGTGGGAAGGAGGGATGAGGTGAATGCCTTATCTGGATCTGCCCCTTCAGAACAGTCCTCCTTGCGGTATAATGGTGTACAGCAGGCTTAGTCTATTCCACATTGGAGGCAGAGGGGGGTGTCAAAGATCACAATACACAGCAGGTCTAAGGGTAGTTGGAGTGGACACCCTCAACTCCCCTCCCTTAAGAAGATGACAAAGGTCACCTCCAATGCAGGGCTATACAGGGTGGCTGGAGTCCCCACATGCCAGCTACCACAATGGGGTCCTAAAAATAAATAAACCATGTCTGCTCTGGTAGATACTGGTGCAGAATGCACGATGCTAAACAGGAACCCCAAAAGACATCCCAGCAAGCGGGCAGTCACAGGATACAGGAGAAACTCAACCAAGACAAAAAAAACTAAAGTATGTGGTTTATAGAAGTCTAGAAGAAGACTATCATGGGGGTGAGCAGGCAAGGACATCAGGATCAGTCCATCTCTAGAGTCCATGTCAAGTGCTCTTATTTTGTTTTCAGGTCCCTGGAAACCATCCATATGGGCAAGGTCATCAGTCCCGGGAAAAGGACTTGTTTGGGGTAAAGAGTTACTAAACAATAAACTTGGCTTGCTGAGAATTTACAAGTTTATGTATAATATAGAAATGATTTCTAACAATTGGCTTTTACACCAAGATAAATTTAAGTTTGAGAAGGAAAGAAAAACAAGTGAAAAATGTTGAATGAGATCTCTTATGTATGTTAATCCTGATAATTTTTTATTGCTTAATGCAACTCCATGAGAGTAAAAATAATTGTGTCTAGAATGAAACTTGCTTTTTGAGCTGTCTGGAGTTGTACAGTCCTTGCTACTGTAACTGATTTTATTTTGAGGTTTGAATTCAGGTATAGTTGTCTGATGGATCACAATAATCCATCAATAATCAATACTCAATAATCCAGCATTTGAGAGAATTGACACAAGCTTTTCAGAGGAAATGTGCTCCTGAACAGGTGGAGGTTTGCATCTGGGAAAGCTGAGAGGACAACCTTAGCATCAGGTATGAGCCTCCTGGCTCAATTTCTCCAGTGTTTCTTGGAGAAAGGAATGTTTCACAACTGGCTATTCCTAAGTCTGGGTTGGTTGAATTGATAGTGCATAGTTGGGGTGTCACTGTGACTCTTACCTGAAGCTAAGGATACTTTATTCTGTCATATATGTGCCCTTAGGCTTAAGCCTAAAGGACCATTTCATGCTGGTATAATCATGTTCCTCCTTTTGCCTTTTATAGCAAATTTTTATAATCAGAGCAAGTGTTCAGTAAAAGATATGAGTACAATGAAAGTTTTTCAACATGAATGTATAGTAATTCTATATCCCAACAACTAGGTAAATTAGTACTCAGGCTTGTCATCTGCATGCCTGAATAGTCATGTTAAAAAGCTCAATCTTTAAGAATAATATGGGAGTAATTAGGCAAAGAAAAAGATAAGGTCCTTAAATGTTTCAAAATGGTATGAAAATATTTGATTATTGGTACATCTGACTGAGGAAAGCGGTAGCTATTCTATTCATTATTAAAACCAAATCAGAAACATCTTCAGTTTGGTTTGGGGAGGGAATTTCAGTGCAATCAATTTTCTTAGAGAGAGGAAACTTATGGAGTATTTTTAAATTAATAGAAAAGTCAATTTCATTCTACTAATATGGAAAAATATCTATTTGTACTGTGTCCTGTGGTACAAAAATATTATATTGTAAACTACTTATTGATTTGCATTGTTTTGGAATTAAGTATCCTCTCAAGTCTTTTATTATAATTGGAATAAAATCAGCTTCTTATAGTAAATTTATCTATGTAACTATTGAACCCAAAGGTAAAAAGCTTCTACCTACAGGAGTGTCGTTACTTACATTTTCACATACAAAATTAGATCCTCATTAGCATCAGATTCTCCAAACAGAATTGGAATCAGTGAAAAAACCTGGGAAAGTAGCAAGGTCATACAATTCTTGTAAGCCAAATGTAATGGTTCTAATGGAGCATGTTAAAAAAAAAAAACTTTCTAGGTTTCTACTTGGATGTTTACCCTTTTTTTCAGATTGCAAAGGTTTGAGCTGGTCTTCACAATATGAGGTAGTTACTGGAAAAGTAAAACTTTGAGAGGCTGCATACAAAACTTGTATTAAGATCTATTTTGTAAAAGGTTTTATCAGGAATATCTAAGGAATCTCTACATACAACCTGGAACTAGAAAAACAATTCTATTGAAGAGCTGAGCTGAAGACAAGACATTTTCGGGGTTGTGCCAAGGACTACATGGGACATCTGGATTCCAAGATAAAATCTGCTAATTAAATGAACACTGGAGGTGGGGCAGAGCCAAGATGGTGGCTGGAAAGCAGTGAATTCCCTAGGGCTCTCCGCAGGACCCTCCAAACACCCATAAAAAATGGCTCTGAACAAATTCTATAACTGCAGAATCCATGAAATAGCAGGGGGAAGCCGGGCTCCAGCCCAGGGCAGCCAGGATGGTCGCCGGGTAAGGTCTATCACACAAAGCTGGGAGCAGAGCAGAGCAGAGCCCAGGAGAGCCCAGTGTGTACTGCACCTGGACCAACCAGACCAGGAGCTGGGCAGAACAGACCCTAGCACCCTGAATCAGTGAGCTGTGGCTGATACCAGGCTTCTCAACCCACAAACACCAAAGACAACAGAGAAGGTTAGTGGGAAAAACTGCCAGGGTAGAGTGAAAGGAGTGGGACAGAGTGAAAGGAGTTTGTGGTTTGGCTACCACCCTGGAGGCAGCAGAGGTATTGCAGGTACAGAACTACAGTTGCAGTTGCTTCTGGCCCCAGGCCCACCTGGTGGGAGGAATTAAGTGGTGGATCAGAACAGGATTGCAGAGCCTGCTTAGATCTGAGTTGGGGTCCGGGTTGGCGGTTCTTGACGGAGAAGAAACACTGCTGTGGCAGAGCTTGCTGTAGAGAAATAGCTCTGAAAACAACAGCGCAGCCCCTCAAGCCTGGGACAAAGTTCTCTATACTCTACCAGCTGTCATACCCCAACAAAAAACTCAAAGGGTCAAGTAAGGTGGCTGGAAACATGGCCAGGCAGCGAAAACAAACTCAAGATTCAGACTCAGACTTTGGAATCTTTCCTTGCTGCCAAAGAAGACCAAAATATACAGCCAGAAGAACTCAAGAAAGTCAAAGAGCCTATATCAAAAGCCTCCAAGAAAAACATGAACTGGTCTCAAGCCATGGAAGAGCTCAAAAAGGATCTGGAAAAGCAAGAGAGAGAAGTAGAGGAAAAATTGGGAAGAGAAATGAGAGTGATGTGAGAGAACCATGAAAAACAAGTCAATGACTTGCTAAAGGAGACCCCAAAAAATACTGAAGAAAGTAGCACCTTGAAAAATAGACTAAGTCAAATGGCAAAAGAGCTCCAAAAAGCCAATGAGAAGAAGAATGCCTTGAAAGGCAGAATTAGCCAAATGGAAAAGGAGGTCCAAAAGACCACTGAAGAAAATACGACCTTAAAAATTAGACTGGAGTAAGTGGAAGTTAGTGACTTTATGAGAAATCAAGATATTATAAAACAGAACCAAAGGAATGAAAAAGTGGAAGACAATGTGAAATATCTCACTGGAAAAACCACTGACCTGGAAAATAGATCCAGGAGAGATAACTGAAAAATTATTGGACTACCTGAAAGCCATGATCAAAAAAAGAGCCTAGATATCATCTTTCAAGAAATTATCAAGGAGAGCTGTCCTGATATTCTACAGCCAGAGGGGAAAATAGAAATTGAAAGAATCCACCGACTGCCTCCTGGAAAAGATTCCAGAAAGTAAACTCCTAGGAACACTGTTGTCAAATTCCAGAGCTCCCAGATCAAGGAGAAAATATTGCAAGCAGACAGAAAGAAAGAATTTGAGTATTGTGGAAACACAATCACAATAACACAAGATCTAGCAGCTTCTACATTAAGGGACTGAAGGGCTTGGAATATGACATTCCACAGGTCAATGGAGCTAGGATTAAAACCAAGAATCACCTACCTAGCAAAACTGAGTTATCATGCTCCAAGGAAAAATATGGACTTTCAATAAAAGAGAGGACTTTCAAGCTTTCTCAGTGAAAAGACCAGAGCTGAACAGAAAATCTGACTTTCAAACACAAGAATCAAGAAAAGCATAAAAAGGTAAACAAGAAAGAGAAATCATAAGGGACCCACTAAAGTTGAACTGCTTTGTTTATATTCCTACATGGAAAGATGATGTGTCAAACTCATGAGACTTCAGTATTAGAGTAACTGAAGGAAATATACATACACATATACATATACATATACATATACATATACATATACATATACATATACATATACATATACATATATATATACATATATACATATACATATACACGGAGGGCACAGGGTGACTTGAATATGAAGGGATGATATCTAAAAAAATAAAATCAAATTAAGGGATGAGAGAGGAATATATTGAGAAAAGGAGAGATAGAATGGGGTAAATTATCTCGCATAAAAGTAGCAAGAAAAAGCAGTTCTGTAGGAAGGGAAGAGGGGGAAGGTCAGGGGGAATGAGTGAATCTTGCTCTCATTAGATTTGACATGAGGAGGGTATAACATACACACTCAACTGGGTTATCTTACCCCACAGGAAAGAAGAAGAAGGAGATAAAAAAGGGGGGACGATAGAAGGGAGGGCAGATGGGGGAGGAAGTAATCAAAAGCAAACACTTTCAAAAACGGACAGGGTCAAGGAAGAAAACTGAATAAAGGGGGACAGGATAGGAAGGAGCAAAATATAGCTAAATATGAGTATTGTGGAAGGGTTCTGCATAATGATACACATGTGGCCTATGTTGAATTGCTTGCCTTCTTAGGGAGGGGGAGTAGGTAGGGAAGAGAGCAGAGAATTTGGAACTCAAAAGTTTCTAAAGCAGATGTTCAAAAAAAAAGTTTTTGCATGCAATTAGGAAATAAGATATATAGGCAATGGGGCATAGAAATCCATCTTGCCCTACAAGAAAGTAAGGGAAAAGGGAACAGAGGGGAGTGGGGTGACAGAAGGGAAGGTTGACTGGGGAACAGGCTAACCAAAATATATGCCATTTTGGAGTGGGAGGGAGGGTAGAAATGGGGAGAAAACTTAAAATTCAAACTCTTGTGAAAATCAATGCTGAAAACTAAAAATATTAAATAATTTTTTTCAAAAATGAACAATGGAGGTGGGCTGATGGTCATCACTGTACAAGTCTCATGTTCACAATAAAATGGGAAATTGAGAAAAACAAATTGTGCTGATTCCATTTTATAATTGATTCTATTCTCTGTCACCCTTAATATGTTGTAAAACTGTCCCAGCCATGTTAATGTGTCTCTTAACCAAGTTCAGAAATTCAACTCTCCCATTAATTCTTAAATGCTCAAATCTTCAAATGGTTTTTCCTTCACCTCCCTACGGACAAAAAAGAAGAAAACTACAACAACTGTGGTTATTTTCTTATTGCTCATATTGTTTTCTAATCTGTGTTTGTATTGTTTATGTGGTTTATGCTTGCAAATGATATCATCTTGGCTGTACCTCAAAAGGCCCTAAACACCCTAGTATAGAGCCACCCCAGGGACATCAAGGAAAACATTCAGAAAGATTGTATAGGCAGCTTTTCAGGGGTGAATTGTAAAGTTCAACTTGGGAAAAAATCTTAACATATAGCAATAAGTAGTAAACCATAAAAATTTAAACTCTGTGGAAAGGTAGAAGTCTGAACATGGTGATCTGTTTACAAATTGTAATTTAGCTAATAAATCATAACCATAACTTACACACTGAGTCAAAACTTAAGATTCTATTACCTATAAAAGCCAACAAAAGAATATTGTGACAGGATCATGATCAATACACAAACTTATGTTTGGGAATACCACCGGCTTAACTGCCAAGCTCCTTACTAAGCAGAAAACCAAAAATATTCACCAAGCAGTAGTGATGCACTCTGTAGCTCATCCTGCCTTTGTCTGTTTTCTATAATTATCACAGGGATTCTGGGATTGCAGAGCAGAAAAAAACAAAACTGTCTGGCCCTCACCCCAGACTGAAGATTGCCCCTGTTTCTATTCGATTAGAATACTACCTATAATTAATATGAAGATACTTGGCCACTTCCTTCAATATTAAAAAGAACACCCTAACCAACCCTGACATACTGCACTTTTCTCAGCAACCTAAGGGGCAAGGACAACTCCAGGGGACTCACAAAGGAGAATGCTATCTTCATCCAGAGAAAGAACTGCGAAGTTTGAATACAGATCGAGGCGCACTACATGCTCGCCTTTTTTGCTTCTTTTTTTATTTTTGTTTTTGGGGTTTTTTTTGGTTCTGTTTCTTCTTTCTCATGATTCATTCCATTGGTCAAAATTCTTCTCCACGACTTGACTAGTGCATAAATTAATTCAATGCGAAGTTATACATGACAGTTATATGAGATTCCATGCCGTCTTGGGGAGGGAGGGGTGAAGGAGGGGAGAAAAACTGGAACTCAAAACCATGTAGAACCGTGTGTGGTAAACTAAAAATAAATAAAGAAATTTAAAAAAAAAAGAGCACCCTACAGTTATGCAGGAGATACTGGTTCCCCAGTCAGGAAAATTCCAGACCTTTCAGTAAAAAACACATTTTTGGACAAAGACAATGTGGTCATTTACTTTGCTGGACTAGACACTACTTTTTCAGGGGAAATGGAGATGAAGAGAGAGAAAAAAAATACAAATATATTTGTGTGTAAAAAGGAAAAATGTGAGCTTCTCAAGACCAAGGGGATTTCTCATTACATCCTCAGTGGCTAGAATATATTAAACATTTAATAAAGGCTTTTTAACTTTAAAGAAAACCTAAATGATATGGATCCATTAATACGTTTGGCAAATTTTGATATAAAAATATTTCCATTTTTCATGTTTACAACTCATTCCACTTGGATGTCTCATGAAGCTTTGATTAAACTGATTCTTCCCTTCATTAACTAGAAATGTGCACTGAGATGTCACACAAGACAAACAGAAGAACCACTAGAGATTAATGAAAACTCAGAAAGGCACAGTACCCAAATACAAGAGGAGGGGTCAACAGTGTTCAACAAAGCAGATGGGTCAAAAGGGATTAGTACTAACAGGTCATCTGATTTAGCAATTTAGAGCTCACTGACAAATTTAGAGAAATGAGTTTAAGCGCATTAATGAGTATAATCTACATGGACCAGGCAGGGCTCAGCAGAAATTGTGAAGTTCAAATGTAGGAGTGAAGAGAAACATAAAAAAGTAAAAATGAATGAAGAATGATAAAGATTTAAATAAGGACAAAAGGCTTCTTTTCAAAAATGGGAAGAATAGAATGCAAAATCTGTGCATGTGTGTGTGTCTCTCTCACACACACACATACACACACACACATGCACACACACATATTTTGGACATGGGCAACATAAAAAAATTTTTTAACTACATATATATATATATGCTTTTTTTCCTCTTTGTGTTCTCAACTGGGGAGGAATGGTTGAAGATAGAGTAAGAAAGCAGATTTTAGCTAACTAAAGAAATTGAAATTTTTTAAGAAAAAAAAATGAGCTCCCAACTCAAAAATGTTTCTGGGGGAGCCAATAAATAAAGAGATATGCACAAATAATCAATTTGCCAAAATCAGATAAGTACAGAAGAAAAATTTTAAAGTCTCTGGTCTTGTACTTCCAAGTCACATAGCAAACATGACAGCAAGCTACACATTTTTCCCAATCCCAACAATCTCTCAGCCCTCTTTTCTATAATTCCCAAAATTTTCAGGAAGAAAATAATCAGACTAATCAACAGGAAAAAGCCGTAACAAAAAGAAATATGTAATGATCTAGTAAATGAGTTCAGGAATCCTTGAGTAAACAGCACAAAGTAAAGGAAAATCAATCATAGAATCTGAGGCAAACATGGAATCCGAACATGCTATTCCTCAATAGTTTATAAGAGAAAGGAGAATTATGGGAGATAAATTAATGTTTTGCAAGGCAAAAATAAAAACTAGAATATAAAAACTGGTATCTACAATGACATGCCTCCCAAAGGAAAATAAGGGGACCCACAGATTGGGAATGCAAATATACAGAAATCAGGGACAATCTAGAAGGAGGAAAGCAAAAAACCCCAGAACATTAAAAGGAAATATGTGATCTACACAAGCAAAACAAATGGATCTTGAATACAGGCTATATAAAGACAAACCTATGGCTCCGAAGAACACAAGACGACAAAAAAAACCGTAACACCATAAAGCAAGAAAGCAGGCAGATTACTGTCCATGACTTCTGAACATAGAATGTGAAAATGAAATACCAATTGAAAAAATTCACAGATCACTTCTAGAAAAAGAGCTAAATTTAACAATTCAATTCAGAAACAACAGGCTCAATAAGCAATCAGGAAAAAAATCTTCAAATAGAAATGACACTCAAATAATGCAAGATTATTCTTCGCCCAACAGAAAAAACAATGGAATAATGTGTTCTGAAGAACACTGGAATTCAGCGTACAGACTCACCATCTGAGGATGACGATACAGGACAAAAAAGGGACATTCAATTGAAAAAAAAAAGGTGAAAGATTTTTAGCAAGAAAATCAGAAGTGAAGGGATTATTTGCTTCTTGGATACTTGAACAACTGAACTGCACAAGTAAATAAATGCAGACAGCAATAGCAACAAAATGAAACAGAAACACCTTAGAGAGATTTTTTTCTACATCTTATGGGGTAAATGCAGAAATCTGAAGAGGTAGACAGATAAAACCTGATTACACCCTGCCTAGTGGTAGTTTTTTAAATTGTTTATGCTACATTACAACATGGCAGTGAGAAACTGGGGGATAATGAGGAGTGAATGATGTTCTGGGGTCAAATAAGCTAACAATGAGAGGATGTAACCTCTATGGTCCTAGAATGAAAAAAGCCTACAGAGGAAGAGGTGAGGAGGAGAGGGAAAACACTGAAAAAGATGTGGTGAGGGGAAAGGAAGGGAAGCTAGGAGGGGATTGTAATGATAAATACTCCTATAGATGAAGAGAGAAAGTTGGTGAAGGCAAACAAGGACATTACACTGGATGAGGCTCAGGGGACTTGGTGCTTGAAGTCTACCTGTCAGGATGATTTCAGGAAAATCTGGAAAGACTTACATGAACTGATGCATTCTGAAGTGGACAGAACCAGGAGGATGTTGTACACAGAAACAGCTGTACTGTTTGATAAAGAACTGTGAATGATACCTCTTCTCAGCAATATGATATAACACAATCCCAAAGGACTAATGATGAAGCATATCTGCCTCCAGAGAAAGAACTGATACTGTCTGAATACAGTCTGAAACATGCTATTTTTCACTTTCTTCCTTTCATTCTATTTTTTTATTCAAGTCTTTTTGAACAAAATGCCTGATATGAAAATGTTTTACATGATTACATATGTATAAGCTATATCTGTTCCCTTTACCCTCTCAGGGAGATGGCTAGGGAGGGAGTGATAGAATTGAACTGAAAGCTGTTTTAAAAAAAAGTGTTAAAATTGTTTTAATATGTAATTGGGAGAAAAAAATGTTACATTTTTTAAAAAAAGTCAACTCATTCTACATTGGGAAGGAGACAGTCTGAACACCTGGGACAACTGGCGTCAGAGGGAATAAGGGACCACAGGCACAGAGGAGACTCCAAGGCAAATATTTTTAAAAAGGCCAACAAGAAAAAGGATACATCAGTGGTGGTGGAGGTGCCCTACTATGGGATAGTGTCCTCTCTAATACCTGCAGCAAATGGTACTGTTCTGGGAGGGAGACACAGTGCAAAAGACAATCAATTGGGTGAAGACAGTGGCAGAAAGCACCTAGAGGGCAAGACCCAGAACAGATATATTAGAAGACTTGCTTGCATAAAGAATACAGAGAAAAGAGAGAGACCAGAAAATTATAGGGGTCATGAATCAAAGAATGAAGGCCTCAAGGAACCTGAAAGAGATGGTAATGAAGAGAAACCTTTTTTTAAAAAACGGCATGTAAAAGTGAAATTTGAAAAATGAAAACAACCTAATGAATAGGACTAGTAGAATGGGAGGGAAGGAAGTACCTGAGTAACTGAGAAACAAAAAAGATGGAAGAAATACAAAACCAGATAAAAGTAGGAGAGAAAAAGGAACTAATCAACAGGGAAAAGGATATCAAATGAGAAGGGAAGATCAGGGATGGGGGGAAGACAGTCAGGGCTATCTTTAAAAAAGATTAAAGTAAATGAAGGAACATAATATTGTGTTTACAGTAGGAGGAAAAAATCATAACAACTTTAGACACAGATGGAGGAAACAATTTGTATACCTCTCAGAAATATTTTTTTAATATTTCATTTCTTCCCCAGTTACATGTTAAGACAATTTTTAACATTCATTTAAAAACAAAATTTGACTTCCAAATTTTGTCTCCCTCCTTCACCTCTCCTCTTCCCAAGGACAGTAAGCAATTCATGTTCAATCGTGTAAAACATATTACCATATTAGTCACGTGAAACTAGATACTGATCTAAAGGGAAAAAACTCTGAAAAAAAAAAGTCGAAAATCTTATGCTTTAATCTGTATTTGGACTCTGGTCCTTTCTAGAAGATTTATTCTTAACCAAATGACAGACAGAGGCACTTAGAAAAGATAAAACAGGTAATTTTGATTACTTTAAACTGAAGATTCTGCACAGACAACATTAAAACAACTAGGATAAAAAGGATTGAAGGGGAGATAAAAGATATCCCAGATATCTAATGAACCAACAAATATTTTAAGATTATCTCCCAAATAAATAAATGCTCAAAAGATATTAACAGTTCTAAAGAGAACTGAAAAGTATTCACACAACGAACCAGAAATGCTCCAAACCCCTCGTAACAAGAGAAATAAAAAGCACAACCCACAACCCACAACCCACAACCCAAAGTTTCTACCTCATACCCGGCAAATTAGTAAAAATGATAAAAAATAGCAATGATGCTGGGAGGGGCTGTGGCAAGACAGACACATGTATTTCAGTGTTAGACAGTATAATAATTTTGGAAAGCAATTTTACTATTGTTGTTCAGTTGTTTCAACAGGGTGTGATTCTGATCCCATTTGGGATTTTTGGGGCAAAGATAATGAACTGGTTTGTCATTTCCTTCTCCAGATCATTTTACAGATGAGATAACTGAGGCAAACAGGATAAAGTGTCTTGCCCAGGGCTATATAGCTATGAAGTGTCTAAGGCTGAATTTGATCTCAGGTCTTCCTGACCTAGGCCTGGTGCCCTATACTGTGCCACCTACCTGCCCTACAAAAGCAATTTGGAATTATGGAAATAAATGATCAAAATAAATGATGAAATACCCTTTGAACTGGAGTCTCCATTACTGGACAACAGTAAAAAGAAAGGCCCCATAAAAGTCTATAAACTCCAGATATTTATACCAGCTCTTCTTGTGATAGCTAAGAATTGGAAACAAAGTAGATGACCATCAACTAGTGAATAGGAGAATGACTAAGCAAATAGTGCATGGCAATGCTATTATGCTGTAAGAAATGATGTCTATGATGAGAAAGCTCTGTATGGGCTGATGCAGCGTGAAATCAGCAGTAGCTACAACAATGTAAATGAGAAGAACCACACACCAAAAAAAAAAGTAAATGCAAAAAAAACTATAAAGAACAACTCAGACCCTTAGGGGAGGAGCCAAGATGGCAGCTGGAAAGCCGGGACTTGCATGAGCTCCCCCCCAGATCCCTCCCAACACCTATAAGTAATGGCTCTGAACAAATTCTACAACCGCAGAATCCCCAAAAGAGCGGAGGGAAGCAGGGCTCCAACAAAGCACCGCCTGAATGGTCATGGGGTAAGGTCTATCACACAGAACTGGGAGTGGAGTGGAACATAGCCCAGCATGAACCTGGACCAAGCAGACCAGGAGCTGGGCAGAACAGACCCTAGCACCCTGAATCAGTGAGCTGTGGCTGTTACCAGGCTTCTCAACCCACAAACACCAAAGACAACAGAGAAGGTTAGTGGGAAAAACTGCCAGGGTAGAGTGAAAGGAGTTCGTGGTTTGGCCACCGCAGCAGAGGTGATGCAGATCTAAGGCTGCTACCAGAGCTACAACTGCAGTTGCTTCCAGCCCCAGGAGACCTGAGGGTCTGAGTGGAGTGCACAGCCTGCTTAAATCTGGGTCCAATCCAGGTTCGTGGTTCTTGGGGGAGGAGGAACGCTGCTGTGGCAGAGCTTACTGGGGAGAAATAACTCTGAAAACAACAGCACAGCCCCTCAAGCCTGGGACAAAGTTCTCTATACTCTACCAACAGTCATACCCCAATAAAAAACTCAAAGGGTCAAGTAAGGTGGCTGGAAACATGGCCAGGCAGCGAAAACAAACTCAGATTCAGACTCAGACTTTGGAATCTTTCTTTGCTGACAAAGAAGACCAAAACATATAGCCAGAAGAACTCAACAAAGTCAAAGAGCCTATATCAAAAGCCTCCAAGAAAAACATGAACTGGTCTCAAGCCATGGAAGAGCTCAAAAAGGATCTGGAAAAGCAAGAGAGAGAAGTAGAGGAAAAATTGGGAAGAGAAATGAGAGTGATGCGAGAAAACCATGAAAAACAAGTCAATGACTTGCTAAAGGAGACCCCAAAAAATACTGAAGAAAGTAGCACCTTGAAAAATAGACTAAGTCAAATGGCAAAAGAGCTCCAAAAAGCCAATGAGAAGAAGAATGCCTTGAAAGGCAGAATTAGCCAAATGGAAAAGGAGGTCCAAAAGACCACTGAAAAAATACGACCTTAAAAATTAGACTGGAGTAAGTGGAAGTTAGTGACTTTATGAGAAATCAAGATATTATAAAACAGAACCAAAGGAATGAAAAAGTGGAAGACAATGTGAAATGTCTCACTGGAAAAACCAGTGACCTGGAAAATAGATCCAGGAGAGATAATTTAAAAATTATTGGACTACCTGAAAGCCATGATCAAAAAAAGAGCCTAGATATCATCTTTCAAGAAATTATCAAGGAGAGCTGCCCTGATATTCTACAGCCAGAGGGGAAAATAGAAATTGAAAGAATCCACCGACTGCCTCCTGGAAAAGATTCCAAAAAGAAAACTCCTAGGAACATTGTTGTCAAATTCCAGAGCTCCCAGATCAAGGAGAAAATATTGCAAGCAGACAGAAAGATATAATTTGAGTATTGTGGAAACACAATCACAATAACACAAGATCTAGCAGCTTCTACATTAAGGGACTGAAGCGCTTGGAATATGATATTCCACAGGTCAATGGAGCTAGGATTAAAACCAAGAATCACCTACCCAGCAAAACTAATATCATGCTCCAAGGAAAAATATGGACTTTCAAGCTTTCTCAGTGAAAGGACCAGAGCTGAACAGAAAATCTGACTTTCAAACACAAGAATCAAGAGAAGCATAAAAAGGTAACAAGAAAGAGAAATCATAAGGGACCCACTAAAGTTGAAATGTTTTGTTTACATTCCTACACGGCAAGACGATGTCAAATTCATGAGACCTCAGTATTAGGGTAGCTGAAGGGAATATATATATAGACAGAGAGCAAAGGGTGAGTTGAATATGAAGGGATATCTAAAAAAAAAATCGAATTAAGGGATGAGAGAGAGGAATATATTGAGAAAGGGAGAAAAGAAAGAGATAGAATGGGGTAAATTATCTCGCATAAAAGTGTCAAGAAAAAGCAGTTCTATAGAAAGGGAAGAGGGGGCAAGTCAGGGGGAATGAATGAATCTTGCTCTCATCAGATTTGACCTGAGGAGGGAATACCATACACACTCAATTGGGTATCTTACCCCACAGGAAAGAAGGAGGAAGGAGATAAAAAAGGGGGGATGATAGAAGGGAGGGCAGATAGGGGGAGGAGGTAATCAAAAACAAACACTTTCTAAAAGGGACAGGGTCAAGGAAGAAAACCAAATAAAGGGGGACAGGATAGGAAAGAGCAAAATATAGTTAGTCTTTCACAACATGAGTATCAATACACATATGGGCTATGTTGAATTACTTACATTCTTAGGGAAGGAGGGTGCGGAGGGAAGAGGGGAGAGAATATGGAACTCAAAATTTTAAAAACAGATGTTCAAAAACAAAAAAAAAAGTTTTTGCATGCAACTAGGAAATAAGGTATACAGGCAATGGGGCATAGAAATTTATCTTTCCCTACAAGAAAGCAAAGGAAAGGGGATTGAGAGGGGGTGGGGTGACAGAAGGGAAGGCTGACTGGGGAACAGGCTAACCAGAGCATATGCCATTTTGGAGTGGGGGGAGGGTAGAAATGGGAAGGAAAATTTATAATTCAGACTCTTGTGAAAATCAATGCTGAAAACTAAAAATATTAAATAAATAAATTGGAAAAAAAAATCAAGTCGAACTCATCTGAACAGATACAAGACACCTCCAACTGATTCATTACTTTGCGAAGGCAGAAAGTCCACAGGTATGACTTCACAGGTTTCTGCACTTTTTTCAATCTATAGGTAAGTTGTACTAACTTTTTTCCTCTATAAAGAATGTTACTTCTTATAGGAGATGGCAGTCTGGGAAAGAAGGGAGATACTGTTGCAACACAGGATACTATACTGATGCAAGAAACAGAAACTTATTTTCAGAAGTACGTGCCAGATAACGTGCCCACCCCAAGAAAGTTAGTTCTATAAAAACAATTACAGAAAGAAAACTAAGCAAATGCAATTCCTTACTTTGCTCCCTTTTTCAAGACTGGGACTTCTAACAGTGTGGAATACATTATTGGACATAATATTTTATACTAGTGATTAAAGATGAATTTTTTTTAAAAAACAGACTCTTTTAAAGGGTATGTCTTATCCTGCACTGGAAGGGGGGGAAAATTGCAAAAGAAGGTTTAAGTAAATAGAGAAAAGAGGAAAATAAGTGGAAAGAAAGGAATCTGGAGTCTGTTTACAATGACAGTGTGAAAGAAGGGTTTCAAAGTCAAGGTCTGGAGTTTTGAAAAGAGCAATTTGACATTTTTGATTCCACTAAGATAAAAAGCGTTTTGAGAAATGTTTTTGGAAAAATGTTTTATTCAGTCATTTCACTCATATAACTATTCATATCAGGCACAGGGTTCAACTGAAGATAAAAGTTTCTGGTGAATTATTTGACGTGTTTTTCTAACAGCTGAGCCATTAAATTAGCTTTGTAGAATTTGAATTAGTTTACTTCACATGAAATAATTACTGTAAAACCAAATTTTGGAGATTGTATTAAACTGCACTGAGTTTATTACTGGCAGATTTTAGCAGAATTACATAGGGAATCTGGAACCAGAAAGCAGATCTTTGAGGAGCACTCCAAGAAAGAGAATAAAGACTATTCAAAATTTCCAAGGGAAAATGATTCCAGAAACCAGACAACCACATGTGACATCTTGGATTCAAGATTAAATTTACTGATTAAAGGCACTTTGAGAGTATATTACCAAAAACCTTAATGTCATGTAATGTTAACTACTCTTTTTATGCTGTTTTGGCTTTCTTGTTTCATGTTGTCTGTTTGCCTGGAAGAGGGGTATGCCTAAATCCCTTTTATTTATTGCTTGGTGATCAGAACCATGCTTCCCGCAACTTTTTGGTCAACTGAAAGCTTATCTTCTGTTTATGTTCACCTCACTTGACCAAAATCTGCCCTACAGAATTATGTCAATTGTTTGACATTCCTCAGAATGATTTATTTATTACCCTACTTGTTGTTCAGCCATTTTGTGACATTTTGTAAGCCCCTCTAGGGTTTTCTAAGGCAAAAACATTTGTTTGCCATTTTCTTCTCCAGTTCATTTTACACAGGGGAAAACTAAAGCATTTAACTGAAAGGTTAAATAACTTGCCAAGTGTCACACAGCTAGTATATGTGTGAGGTCAGATTTGAACTAGATAATATGAGTCTTCCTTAAATTCAGGCCCAGCATTCTCTCCACTAGTCCACGTAGCTATCCTGGTTATGACCCTAGTTAACTGTGTAAGAGAGATTTCCCTAACACTGAGTTTTATTGGTTATCCTGGTGATATGTGATCTCCCCTCTCAAATCTGTGAACCCTCTATGTGTAGATAACCTATAGTCTATTTAATGAGGTTTGTCTCCTTTAAGAGATGTATGAGGGGCAGCTAGGTGGTGCAGTGAGTAGAGCACCAGCCCTGGAGTCAGGAGGACCTGAGTTCAAATCCTGCCTCAGACACTTGACATGTTTACTAGCTGTGTCACCTGGGGCAAGTCACTTAACCCCAAATGCCCTGCCAAAAAAAAAAAATACAAAAAAAAAAATGTATGAGACTGACTGCATTTAAGTTTGTTCAATTTTTATGACTGAAAGAAACATGGGATTATGATTTTTGTGATACATGCCACAGTGCACATTTGATTTACAACCCCTGAGACTTACTCCAAATGATCCCTCTAACTATGAGACACTTGGAAAAGTCTGCCAATAATCTGGGTCCTACTCTTTCCTCAAACAAATTATATCAAGCTTGAGAAAAGGTGGATGAGGGGGAGAGCCAAGATGGTGAAGTAAAGACAGGGAATCACAAACTCCTAGAAATATCCATAAAAAATGACTCTAAACAAATTTTAGAGCAGCAGAACCCACAAAAAAATGGAGTGAAACAAATTTGCAGCTTAAGACAACTCAGGAGGTCAGCAGGAACGGTCTGCTGCACCTGGGTGAGAGAGAAGCATAGCCCAACATAGACTGCACCAGCATAGCCCTGGCCCCAGCAAACTGGGAGCAGGCTTCAGGGCAACTGAAGCAGCAGCAGCAGCAGCAGCAGCAGCAGCAGTGGCAACAGTGGCACTTCCAGAGCCACAGCCTTATGAGGAGTTTGAACAGCTGGTCAGGAGATTACAGGGGTCTTTCTGCTAGCACTGGGGCAGGACTCTGTTCTTTTGCTCATACTCAGATACAGATTGCAGTTCTGCGTGACAGTCCCAGGGTGAGGTGTAACACAAGCCCAGTAGAGCTTGTGGCAGCAGTGGAGGGGGGACCCTCCCCATAGTTGCAGGGCAAAAAACTGTGCTTGTGGTCATTCACAGACCAGAGCATAGGCCAGGAGAGGGGGAAACACCTCTCCTTAGATCATACCACCTTAGAAGAACTGAAAACCTACAGGCCCCTAGAAGTATCTCTGAAAACAGCTGTTCAAAACACCAGAAGCTTGGGACAGTACGCCCTCCACACTGCAAGCAGAGCCCTGCCTTAACATAGAGCTAAAAAGTCAATTAATTGGCTGAGAAAATGAACAAATGGGAAAAAAAAACTCTGACTATAAACAAGGAATATCGAAGCACACACTCAGAGGAAGACTGCAAAGTCAAAGCTCCTACATTCAAAGCGTCCAAGAAAAATATGAACTGGTTTCTGGCCAGGGAAGAGCACAAAAAGGATTTTGAAAATCAAGTAAGAAAAGTAGGGGAAAAATTGGGAAGAGAGATGAGAGTGATGCAAGAAAATCATGAAAATGAGTCAACAAGTTGGAAAAGCAGACCCACTTGACTTTTTAGCTCTGTTTAGGTAGGGCTCTGCTTCTAGTGTGGAGGGTGTACTGTGAGCATCCTTGTCTAAATTCCCAAAAATGTAAAACTTTCCAGAACCTGATCAGGAAGGGAGCTGTACCTCTTTTCCAGCTAGTTCTTCTCTACCAAATGACCTTTCTTCCAAAAACTATCTTTGCTTTTGACATTTGTTTTTGTGATCAATAGGATCCTTTTTCATTGATCTCTTTGGTGTGCTGACCTGTCACCGGGTCAAATAATACGCACAATTCTATAAATTTTGGGGCAGAGTCCCAAATTGTTCTCCACTATTTTTCCATATCCCCTCTAGGATTTGCCTCTTCTGTCATATTAGATAATCTAATGAGCATTATTTTAATTTTTATTTCTCTAATTGTGATTTAGAGGTTTTTTTATGACTATTGATAGTTTTGATTTCTTCTTCCAACAACTGACTTTTATAATCCTTGGACCATTTATTAGAGAATAGTTCTTACATAGCTCTTATTTTTTGTAAATATGCCTCAATTCTCTATATATTTGAGAAATTTGTCCTTTATGAAAAACAGTGTGAAAATTTTTTCCTTGACTGCATTGGCTGTTTGTGCAAAACTCCAATATAAAAATTACCCATTTTATCTCCCATGAGCCTTTTTATCTCTTCTTTAGTCCTAAATGCTTACCTTACACATAGTCCTGACAGATATTTCTCCCATCTTCCTCTAATTTGCAAACTTTATGTGATCATATACCCTTTTTGACCTTCTCTTGATCCAAGAAAAGCTTCTAGTGAAGTTAGTAAAAACCAGGACAATTTAGACAACAGTGTTGTAGAGGTAAAGGATTCTGAAAGACTACAGATTTCCAATCAATATAATGATGTACTAAAGACTAGGGATGAACCATGCTAGCCACCTTCAAATAGATAATGGATTCAGAGTGCAAACTGATTCATTTTTCTTTGTTTCTTGTATGTAACTAACTGCTAGAATTTTCTTTGCATAATTGTTTGTCTATTTTTCTTGCCTTCCCAATGGGTGGGGACCAGGGAAAAGAAAAAATCTGAAACTAAAAATAAAATTAAAAATTTTAAAAGATAGTTATTTGATTCTTCTTGTATCTATTAAAAGAACTATTCTGTTTCTTTTGGTGCCTTTTGAAACGATCTACTATCTTGTACCTGGATTCTATTAATATTACTTTGCATTAGTATTTCTGTTATTAGCTATCTGGTATTAGCTACTATTTGCTCCGTCCTATATATCCAAGTCAAGAATGATTATCATAAAACCATCTAAGTCAAGGAGACTAAATGGAGTCAGTATTCAAAAGATGGGATTTACCCTTAGATAGATTTTATCTAACTGAATTAGCATAGGGGCCAGGGAAAAGGCACATGTTGACCTCAACTGGTTCAACTTATCAAGATTTGTCACTGTGTTTTAAGAGGCATTTATTGCAAATGTTGGGAAGGGAAAGGAAAGAATCACACCATGGACAAATTGTCAAGATGTATCGATTAAAAGCAAATCCTATAGGCTTCCTAACATATGTTTAATCTACCACATGCTCATAGTGCTTTTTCTTACTCACTTGATCAAATAAACATCATACTTTCCAGCTGAACGACCTGATTTCCTCTGTTTAAGTTTGCGAGTCCAGCCTTCAGGTAAGGTAGGATCTTCATACATAGGTCCTCTGTCTCTGATGATGGAACGCCTTTGTTTGGGGGAGGCTGAGGCTTCAGGAACAGTGGGAGCTGACCTGACTATAACTGAAGTGTCCACTTTCCCCCCTTCCACTGGCTCAACAAATTGATGTGAAGAAGCATGTGGCAACTCATGCTTTTCCTTTTCTTCTGCTTTCTCTTCTTTTTTTTCTTTCACCTTTCTGGATTTCAGTGGTTTGTCTTTGATTCCCTGTAGATTTTGGTCTTCTGACTTTTCTTCCCTGAAGAATAAACAATAATGTCAATATTAGAAAGAACAGCACACTATTAAAAATTTCAGAATTACATATTTTGGAGGAAATCATAATCTCTTGCTGCTGTCAAGATCCAGAAAGAATCTCTACTTGTCTTATACAATACCTTTTGTCAAATCTTTCTGCCATATTACACTGATTGGAAAATGGAAGACCTACAAAAAGAAAAACTCAGCCTTAAATTTTTCTCATGGTTTCGCAAAAGCACTATGCCATTCAGCAATAATGTTCATTTTACAACCAACGTCCATATTACTGAATAACAAGCTACAATGTCTTTTTTTTTCTTAGACAAAAAGTATTTTTAACATCTAACAACATATTGTTGCTGTTACTGTTACTGTGACCTATTGCTTTCTTTCTTTCACAAAAAACCTTAAACCCATTTCACTCTAAAACTCAAAGAATGGACCACAATAGGTCCTTGCCCAAGCTCCATTTATGGCTGTATTTTGGGCCCTCGTGGCTTGGAGTTAATGTCAGTGGTAACTGTTTCTCTTTGGAACAGCAACCCTGAGTGTCTTCCCTTCCCAGGTTCATTTTTTTTCCTTAATCTTTTTTTTCTAATTAAAGGGGCCATCCCTTGACTCACTTCTTAAAGAGTTCTATTCGCTAAATAGGAGTTACCTCACTCTAAGTGAGAACCTTTAAAGGCCTAAAAGGGCCAGGGTCTCCTACTGCATCCTGAGTCATCTCCAATCATCCTCATGAATATCTGGTTACTGGACCCAGATGACTCTGGAGGAGAAAGTGAGGTTGGTGACCTTGTACAGCCCTCCCTCATTCAAATCAAAGTCAACTACAAGTCACTCTGAGAGATGGGAAAGTTAGATTTCCACAGAAGAGTTAACTGAGTCCACAGAATAATTAATTGTCAGTTGAAACAAAGAAGGAGTAAAGATTAATCAGGATGAGGGTCCCCAGCCAATGGGAATAGCATTTGTGGTTTTGCAGAAACTGCAGATCCAGGATATTAGAAAAACTGGGCTAAACTGGCCAGATAACAGCCAAGGTTGGAGAGAAAACTGGATCAAATGGCTACCACACACGCTTAACTGGTTAACTGAATATTACCTTACATACCCACAGGGAGTTTTCTGCCATTTTTGAACATGGGAAGTACAATGAGGGAGGGGGGGGATATGCTTGTACGTATCAAGGAGAGAACATGCCAGGGGCATATAGGGAAGATTGTAACCCAGATGGGAGCAGACCAATCTGTTCTCTGACAGGAGGTACTGAGCTAATGGGGCATCAATCTATGTCAGTCTAACAAAATAGAAGTTGGTCTCATTCCTGTACTCCTTACTCCCTCTTCCTAAAGAAGGGTGAAATCTGTTCCTGGCCAAGAATGTTTACCAATCCCTTTGAATTCCTCAATAATAATAAATTGCCCTTTATACCTGAATTTCAGTGTCAAGCATATTTCTAACATCATGTCATCATTCCCCTGATGTCATGGTCTCCTTCAAAAATGAAGGACAAACACAACAACGCAACAACTACTGTTATCAAGAAAATCACACTAGATACCACGGATATCTATGTAATTGGCTGTACAATGTAATCATAGGATGTATAACTAGAAAAAATTTTAACAGTATTTGTCCTTTAAGAAACCAGTTTCAACCTAAGCCAAGAAAATTTATCCAATACTATCCCAAGTGTACTGGGATGCCTTGGAGAGCAATTAAGCAACCCCACTGGAGGTGTTCAATGATTACCTGGAGTAGAGTTCCTTAACCTCAGACCCGAAAATCTGATGTTTTTATTTTGATAACTGTATTTTAACATAGTTGGTTTTCTTTATAATCCTATTTTATGCATTTAAATACATTCTTCTAGGAAGGATTACATTTATCTCGCTAAAATTACTTCAACAGACTGCCAAAAGGGTCCATGACACGCATTACAAAAAATATTTCGACTAATGGATACAACAGGATTCTTTCTCAGAATGGTCCTAGCTATGTGGATTTTGAAGTCTTTCTAAGTTTTACATTCTATGGTCCCAAACCTTTGTGACTTTGTACAAGGTCACCTAACTTTTCTGGACCTCAGAGTCCTCTCTCATAACAGTTGATTAATCATTTAATAAAATTTTATTAAGTACCTACTATGTAGAAATTGCTACTCAAAAAAAAATACATCTGATGCCTCATAAAGTTCCTTCCAGATAGAAAGCTTCTAATACAGATTTTCAGCAAAAGAAACTGAATGTTTGGAGTAGGCAGGTAGACAAGTAAACTTTGGACCAGAAAAAGAATGACTTACAGAAGCCAAATTAAGAGAAAATGAATACTCAGGCGGAAGAGTAAGTGTATAGCCCCAAAAAAATAACGACTGAAAAAAGCTATTAGCTCACAGGTAACTTTCAAAAAAATGATGTTGACATTAGAAGTCAGATTACACAGGGAACTGATAGTGAATTTATGGTGGAGAATTCAAAGAAGTAAGTATACATGTATAAATAACCTTAGTTTAGTGGTGAAAGAAAAAAAATCAGTATGATAAAAGTACAGAGATCTAGAGATGGAAGAAATCTCAAAATACTTCTTTTTGCAAATAAAAAAACTGATGCAGCCCAGTAAAGTCAAATGACTTGTCCAAGGTCACATTAGAAACAGCATTTGACCTCTGAGCAAGGATATTTGAGTAAAAAGATGTATCATAGTGGTAAGACCCAGGGTTTGAGGGTAACAGAAAAAGAAAAAAAAGCCCCTTCTTCCTCAGAGCCTGGGGTAAAGGCAAAGAAATGAATGAAGATGTCTGAAGTAAGACATAAGGGATATGTGTGGGACCACAAAAGATTCTCTGTGGTTACATGGATAAAAGGGTTAGCATAAAGATAATATATAATATATAATATTATAATATATATAAAATAGTATAATAGTATATATAATATATATAATACATATATAATAATATATTATATATTTATATAATATATAATATATTATATGTATAATATATATAATTATATATAATAATATATAATATATAATATAACACATATAATATACACAGTACATGGTGACTGAAATACTATGGTAAACAACTAACATTTAGCACTTTATGACAGAAGAAGAAACCAGAGAATTCACCATATTTGGTCTGCCTCAGATCAAGTCACTTTTCCCCAACACTATGAATCCATGCTACCTCAATTCTTCCTCTTTCCCCAACTGTGTTTAAAAACTCCAGCCCTGGAAACAAAAATTCAATCTACATTCCTCCCCTCTGACTCCACTCACCATCCCTGTGACTTCTCTGTCCAAAATAATATTATCTGGCCAAGTAAATGTGCCTCCTTCTGTGAATTTTTTTTTAAAAAGCAGAGATACCAATCAGAAAATGCAATAGCAAAAACAGTCAAGGAAAAGAGATAAACAGGGAAACTACATCACTATAGATGACGAGTCTATTTCAGTATAACATATATGACTACGACAGCTTGGCCAAATACTTAATAGACAAGCTAAACAATTTACAAGAAGAAAAAGATAGTAACACTGTAATACTGGAGGATGACAATAAAATACTTTTGAAGCTACGAAAATCTAACAAAAACGAAGTCAACAACCTACATATAATTTTAGAAAACTGAAATATTATTCTTCTAGGAATTAATAAATGGCAATGACATGCATATTTTAGCTATGCATGGCTTCTTTAGAATGACTATCCATAAAAATCTCAAAGACAAATGCAGAAAAGCAGTAATATTAAACATACTGATAACAACGCAATAAATGCAATAAAAATTACATTCACTAAAAGGCCCACTGAAGAAAGGTTTACATATTAATTAGAAACTACATAACAATACTAGTACTAGTTAAAGAACAAAGAACAAAATAGAAAAACAATATGTAATTTCATTAAAGATAATAACAATAAAGAACACAAAATAAAATTTGAGGGATGTAGGGAAAACAGTCTCTAGAAAATTTCTTTTTCTTTTTTTTTTCAGGGGGGAAGGTAGGGCAATTGTGGGGAAGGCAGGGCAATTGGGATAAAGTAACTTGCCCAAGGTCACACAGCTAGTAAGTGTGTCAAGTGTCTAGGCTGGATTAAACTCAAGTCTTTCTGACTCCAGGGCCAGTGCTCGACTCACTGCACCACTTAGGTGCCCCTAGAATATTCCTTTTTCTAAGCACTTTTTTATCATCAAATATGGGAGAGTTGGGCATGCAACTGAAAAATAAGAAAATAAGAAAACCAACAAATTTTAAAAACCCAATTAAACACCAAAAACAGAAATCCTTCAAGTAATTAGCAAAATGGAAAAATGAAACTCCATCAAATTCAAAAAGGGAAAGAATAAGGGATGGGGGAGGGAGAAAAGGAAAAAAGGGAACAGAGGAAGCAAAGAGCTAATTTTTCCCCCAAAAATTAATAAAGTAGGGGAGAAGAAGGTTGGCGGAGGTGAAAATGATTTTTATTGATAGAAAAAAAATTTAATTTAAAAAATATAAACTTGAATTTACTTTTTGCATTTGTTTCCATTCTGCTCAAAACAATATTTGGCATTTAATAAATTTTTTTTGTTCAATGTATCTTGACTTAGTGAGCAATGCAAAGTATTCACAGATGATACCAAGTGTGTGAAGCAACACTGCAAGCTGTAAAATTTAACATCTCTCAAATCCCTAGTAAGATGATACCTTCTATGGACTGACAACAACAGAATTTTTGAAAATTTATTAATGTTAAAAATATCCTGGAAAACAGGGAAAGTACTCTGACAAAAATTATGGTTAGATCAATAACTCAAACCATATGCCAAAATATACTACAAAGAATGTCACCACATTCCTTGGCTCTGGCCAATGGCTGCAGATCAGACACAGGATTTTATTAGTCCTGACCATTTCCTTTCCTGCAGCTTACTAAGGACTGCGGGACTTTCCCTTCTGATTGCAGCTTTCCTAGTTTGTCTCTAGACAGTAATGGGAGAGTCTTTGAGTCTTTCTAGTAGTATACTAATAAAGATTTAACACATACTTAAGGAAGAGAACCAAGAAAAAAGCCTAGTATGGCTGTATGGCAGGAGGGGAAACAATAATAACTGACAGTCAACAAGGAAACATCAGAAATTCTTTTTAAAGGCAGTTTCTAAAATCCACCAAATGTGTTTATCTCTGAAGTCTTCTCAATCCTAGAATAATCCTGCAAGCCAACCAAACAAGCTGGCCTTGGCGTTAGGATTGCCTCTACAAGATAATGACTATATGACCCTCTACTAATGTGAAATTCCTTAATAGTATCAAGTTATTAAAAAAAAGGTACTAGTTATACAAAGAAACAACATGTTATGTATTTATGTATGAATTTTCTTTGTTTTAAAAGAATGAAATTTTAAGGTTTTTTGAAGAATCTCTTCTTACCTTCACAATATTAAGAAAGTTTTCGTTGACTTTCTCAAACTGACTGTATTACAGGTTTTTTGTGTGTTTTGTTGATCAAACATTATTCACCTCAGATAATTACAGGAAGGAGTTGAGAAGGCTGGGCTATGGGTCCATTAATAGGATTAGTAGAATACACAATAGGGTATGACACATAAGTGTTCCCTTAAAAGTGATAACATATTTCACCACTTCCTTTGAATGCAAGTAAATAATCATGGAATTATAAGCTTCCACATCTGTGGGAAAATAGAATAAACCAATCCAGAGCTTTACATCTGCTGAGGCAGACTAATAATCACACACCTAGGAGTTTTTTGTTTTAATTTTTAGCAAAAGTCCTCCCTTGGTCTGCTTTATTGAAACTTCTGCAGGATCTACTTTGAGAAATAACATTCTAGAGTTAGCAAAGAACTTTTTAGGGGCAGTCTTCTTCAGTGGTGGGTGAACCCTCTCTCTACTGGTAACAATGTCTTAACAATCCCATGTTCGTAGGTTGTCATCCAAAGGCAATTCCTTCTTTTTTGTTTTGCCTTATCAATCTGTAGTTAGACTTGAACAAGCAAGATTCCTATGGAATGGTTTATTAGCTGTAATATAGTTATAGCGACTATAAATTGACATGCTTACATGGTTATCTCAAGGATGTTAAGTGCATGATTTTACACTGTGGCATTCAAAAACCTAAATACAAATGGAGGCCAAGCATGCAGGTAAGTCATCCTTATATTTCAAATTGTTCTTTATTTCAGAGCTACTAAAGGAAGTATTGCCTTCTGCCTAAAATGGCACCATTCTAAAGAAGCTAGCAGTCAAATCATTAAATCAGTTTGACAAACATTAGTAACTCAGTATTGGTGCTGGAGAAGATCCAAAGTGCAGATAGTTCCTGACCTTGTGGTGCTCCCAGGATAATAACTGTATTTACTTGTGGATTCTAGTTATCCTTAATCTATTTCTTCTTTCTCAAACTACGTTAAGATTTTTAATGCTCATAAAAGTAAAGTTACACTATGTAAAACACTACTAGACATTTAGGCTTCCTGCATTATCTGAGTACTTTAATTGTCTTTAATAACAACTACTAACTTTTATAGAGCACTTACTTTGTGCTTGGCACTATACTAAGTGAGTGCTTTATAATTATCTCAAGTGATAATAGTTAACATCCCCTTAAGCGTCATTTCTCTACTTCTCCTTCACTGCTAACTAAAATATGGCAATAACTCACTCTCCTGAGAATTAATTAGGCCCAACAGATAAAGAAAAAATTTTTCTACCTTTACCTAAATCCCACTGAATTCCTCACCCAGTCTGTATTTATTAAAAAGCCACAGGTCTTCAAAGAACCAATTAACCAACAGGAAGATCAAGTAGGAAACCTTGCTTATTAATCATTTTATGTGTATTTTTCTGCATCTAATAATACTTTCAGATTGTAGAGTCTGCAGTAAAGCATTAGTGGAGAAATGAAATGTAAATTGGTAAGTTAACTTTTAAAGACATTTCTACTTAAATAACTAGTCAGGAAGTACCCTAAAATATGTGTGTATATACATACAAATGTGTGCACGTACAGAGAGAAAGAGAGAGAGACAAAGAGTTTGGAATCTCTAACAAAGCAGAAAGATTCCTGGCAAACATTATTTTGATCTGACCCTAAAAACACAGTTAAAACCAAACATTGGCCCTTGGAGTTCAAATATGGGCTCAAACACTTTAGTAACAATTAGATTTGAAGACCTTTCCCACCCATTAATAGGCCATGTGACCTGCTTACATCACAGGAAGCCTAAGTCACTTCCTGACAGGAAAAGGAGGTTATGTCACAGCAAACGCTGAGAAAGCGGTTAGAGCTGAGGGAGAGACAGCAGACATATGATAGCTATGGCTGACTGTTTTGAGCCAAGGCCCCAGCAGAAGGGGAGATGGTTTTGGGATGGCTCCATGCTATGATATTGTAATTTAAAGTTCCTTGTTGTTATGACGAAGTGAGCTTACTGGTTTGGGGAGGAGACTGCTGCTTGGATGGGTTGGACTTGTTGGTTATGGGATATGATTCTCTGGTGTCTGAAAAAATGTCTTACTTCCTCTACCTTATATACGGAGAGTCTCTCATATTTTGCAAACTACATGCCTGTAACAAATCTAAATCGCTATTACATTAAACATATTCATGATTATCACTGATGTTGTGTTTATTGCCTTGCTGACACAACTTGTTAACTCAAATGATCTTGCAGACATTAATGATTGGAGCTCTAAGCCAACCCCCAAGTCTTAATTCAATCTAACCTCAAGTCCTCTCTTCCTTGTGATATAACACAGATGCCCCTTTTAATTCTTAAAGGTGTCAGTATATTCTTCAGTATTGCTGTCAGCAAGACCACATCGCCAATAATTTCCATATATGCAACTACATGTGCCAACTGCACACTTATTTCCACTGTGCCCCTGTAAATACCATACAGTAAGTGACTGATTACCCTCACACAAGGAGGAATGAAAGCAGCTTGACTCCTACCAGAACTGCATTGTATATGTAATGATCACCTACAAAAATTTTTTATGTACAATAATTTCCCTTTTATATGTCAAGTAAATATTTGTAAGTAATACCTACACAAATTAAATTCAACATAAGTACTAACATAGTCTCCACATGTTGCCTGAATAAAACCTTTATCACTGTTACATGTATACATATATAATGCAAATATAAACAAATATAAACAAAAGAAAAACATGACAATTTGCAGAAAAAGTTGGAACTTCATCTGACCTTTGAAAGAAGCCATAGATTCCAAAAGAAAGTAGTAAAGATGGGCAGTTAAATAAGAGA
Source organism: Trichosurus vulpecula (assembly GCF_011100635.1). NCBI lineage: Eukaryota > Metazoa > Chordata > Mammalia > Diprotodontia > Phalangeridae > Trichosurus > Trichosurus vulpecula. The sequence goes on along the minus strand of NW_023494524.1, from coordinate 174,972 downwards.
CTGAGTGTCATATTCATAAGAAACCAAGATTATTTTGACAGAACCATGAATGAAAGTGAACAATGAGTCAAAAGACTAAAAAAGCAGAATAGGAAGAGATTGTAAAAGATTAAAACAAGGACTTTGTATTTGATCCTAGAAGGAATCATGAAAAAGGGATATAGTCAGACTGTACTTTATGAAATCAATTTGGCAATTACAAGAATTACAAAGGGAGAAACTGGTTTATGAGATTAATATAATAATCTGGTTGAGAGATAATGAAGGCGCTACCTATCATTTCTGGTATGTGAAAATGCAATGAAGATCATTCAAAAGTATTTCAAAAGAAATCAATTATTACCTAAACTAAAAACCTTTAAGAAGAAAGACATTTTTAGTAAGGGAGAGGGGCAAGGAGGAGAAAAGAAGAAAAGGAGGGGAAGAAAATGTAAGAAGAGAGGCAAGAAAGCTACTTACCTGAGCCCTAACATCACAGCTACCATGGAATCCTGATGGAGCTGATCTACAGAAGCAAGATGGCAAGATCTGCTTGGGGGAGTCACATGTCACATCAAAACAGGAACTGGTGATTCTGTTTTTTTAAGAACCCTACAACAAAGAAAATGGTAAGTTGAAAGCCTCTATGTGCTACCAGACTTTCTCATACTGACCTACTTAGTACACTGTAAAGGAAAACAGACACAATGAAACCACTCTACTACAAGTCAAATTGGAACCGCTAGGTGATGCGGTGGATAGAGCACCAGGCCTGAAGTCAGGAAGACCTAAATTCAAATTTGCCTTTAGACACTAGCTAAATGACTCTGGGCAAGTCACTTAACCCAGTTTGCCTCAGTGTATTCATCTGAAAAATGAGTTGAAGAAGGAAATGGCAAAATTCTTTGCCAAGAAAACCCCAATGGGGTCATAAAGAGTCAGGCATGACTGAAAAGTGAAAAAAAGACTAAACAATACAAGTCAAATCAATCAAAAGTGTCTATTAAGTACTTTTTATGTGCCAAGCACTACACTAAACATTAAGTAAAAATTAAAATTCCTTGAAGCAAAAATGGCATCAAAGTTAAATAAGTAATCATCCCTATTAAAAATGACAAAGTCAAAAATTTCTTCACTTTTGGAGAAATCCTCAAATGAATTGTTTTTCTGGAGAAGTGAATTCAAGGCACTCTATTAAGAGAATGAATGGCATTACTGTAATTTATCTCCTGTGAAAAGGTGTGAGAAGAGGATTTCTGACTCAGTGCATCTGCTGTGACAAAGAAGACCATTATCAGAAAGAAACTCTGGCTCTGACTTCTTGCTATGAGAAGACATTTCCCTACTCCATTGTTGTTACAAGCTTGAAGGTCATACTACCTCTAGACTCAAGGCTGGGAGAGAAGCCACAGCTCCTGCTTTGACCAGCTGGCAGGTGTCCCTGCATTTGCCTCTCATTTCCAGATGTGTTTACCCTTATTATCTACCCTCCTGTTCTCTGTAAAATTAACTTTTCTATGCTGCTTACGTAGTAACGTTCTATATGGAGTTGCTGAAGGTGACATTCTGGGCTTTCTGACTTTTCACATATATGAACCTGTGCTCTAAGAGTAAACAAATTCTGCAGCTACTATCTCTCAAAATTGATTCAACTATTGGTAGCAGTACCTAATCAATGGAACTCTTCCGTAATTTTTTTTATTACAATGCCACACCAGATATTATCAAGTTGTAATAACCCTCCAGCATGCAGAAGGTAGATTATACTTAAGAAGATTTATTCACAGGTAGGTGGTGCAGTGGATAGAATATTGGTCTAGGAGCCAGGAGTTCAAATCTGGACTCAGTCAGTTACTAGTTGTATGACCCTAGAAAAGTCACTTAACCCTGTCTGCCTCCATTCCTCATCTGTAAGATGAGCTGGAAAAGGAAATGACAAATCAGTATCTTTGCCAAGAAAATCCCATCTGGCATCACAAAGAGTCAGATATGACCGAAAAGAACTCAACAACAATGATTTATGGGCAGGAAAAATCAACTGACTAATAAAATTGCAACGTTATGTAGAAAATGCAGAGATAGGTACTAACCTGTTAGTACACTGATTTGAATACCATACCTATCTAAATTTTTGAATAGACCTGGTTTGTTCTGACACAGATCTCAAGTGGTCAGAAAATATGATAAATGATACTGATTATGAGATTACTAATGACAGCAATCTGTGATCCTTTTGGTCATTCTAGTTTGTGGCAACTGCCTGTAGATTGGAAGTTCAAAAGGAAGTTCAAAATCTACTCCCCACATAGTAATTTGGGCCTGGTTAAAATGAAAAGAAATATGAAAGCACTGTAGTAAGAGCAAAACCATAACATCCAGGGAGTAAAATACAGTGATCTTTTGAAACTGAAATACTGCATATATTTAAGTTAATTGTAACTAAATAAGCTCTCAGTTCTGATGGTAACCTTGTTGTTTCTTCATTTTCAAAGAGGACTATGACATCAGGAGGCAAGTGAACTGGATTTAAGTGAGGGAGGGCTGTGCAAAGTCACCAGCCTCACTTTCTCCTTCAGAGCCATCTGGGTCCAGTGACAAGATATAGATCAGAATGAATGGAGATGGCAAGATGTAATAAGGAAAAAGTAAAAGAAGTAAGGGAATGGAATATTATGAAGACAAGTCAAGCATTACATTAGAGTACATAATGAGAGGTTTGAGGAGATTTGGGGTTTCACTGAAGTAAAGAGATTTCTATGCCTGTGAAATTTGTGAACACTAATCTGGCAAATTGCCTTTTAGAATCAGTTTTGAGATTTCTCAGTCTCTGAGTTTTATTTCACCAATCTTGATATTACTGTTGTAGAAAAATGGCTAGAACCGTGTCTTAAAACTGACAGTATTCTATCCAATTACAATATTTACCAAGCAAAGAATATAGAATAAATTTTCAGTAGGAATTATCTGTGCATAGTTGTGGTAGCAAGTTAGATTTGAGGATCTTTCCCACTCATTAACAGGCCATGTGACCTGCTTATGTCACAGGAAGCCTAAGACACATGTGGTGGGAGGAGCTTCCTGACAGGAAAAGGAAGTTACGCACAGGAAATGGAGAGGGGGAGACAGAGAGAGAGAGAGTGAGCAGTTATGGCTGCTTTTACTAAATGCGCTAGTGTTTGTTAGAACTGAACAGGCTGACTGAGCTGTACTTTGAGTTTCTTTAGGGGAAGACCCCAGCAGGGGGTCAGAGGTTTAGGGA